>NC_081429.1:35687434-35979934 GCF_949786415.1 Peromyscus eremicus | reverse complement strand
TTAGTGTCCTATGTAAGAGAGCCTGGAGAGTTCCCTTGTCTCTCCTACCATCGAAGGACACACCAAGAAATCATCATCTGTGAACAGAAAGTGAGCCTTTTTGTGAATCTGTTTGTAGAACTGTAAGAAATTCCGTTATTTATAGGCTGCCTCATTTGTGGTATTTTTGTTAGCATATCCTGAGTGGACCAAAGCTTGTCTTTCCCATGAAGGCCCGGTTGGTTATTCTGGTATGATATTCTGTTTTTAATTACCAAAGATCAAGTTGCATTTGGAGAAACATCAGGCTGCCCATCCCTATCCCTTTAGATAGACACCGTTTTCTTACCTGTAGGCGAATGGGACGCCTGTCTGTCTACTCAACCTCCAGCTGATTTTTTTTTTTTTTAAATTTTAGCTTCTGAAGATTAGCATTACAGAACTGTCAGCCTAACAGAAAGAGAGAAATCAACCCATGTCACCAGGCATCCTCGGCAAATTAAACTCTTTTTTCCATGTTCCCTTCCAGTTCTTATCCTTGTGAACGTATAATTTAAGGAGATGTAATCATAGTATAGCTATCATTTTGTGTTCTGCATTTTCCACTTAGCATTAATTATATCATAAGCATTTTCCATGCTGTTGCAAAGTCATCATAATTATCATTTTTAATGACTGTGTGAGAATTCATCAGGAGGGGAGAGCATGACTTAACCGTTATTGTGTCCTAGGCTTTGGGGGCCTTTTCTGTTCTGCTTCTCTTTGGAGGTTACCCTTGACGTCATGTCCATCTGCTTTTCTTGGGGGGATTGGAAGGAAGGCAAGAAATGGAATGGGGAGTGGGTGGAGCAGGAGGAGATGACCATGGAATGGGCAGCAAGCAGAGGAAGTTAAAAATACTGTGATAGGGTCTGGGGGAGGGCTCAGCCAGTGAAATGCTTGCTGTACAACCACGAGGACCCAAGTTCAGATCCCTAGCACCCACATGACTGTGTGTATGCCTGTATTCCGGCACTGTGAACATGGAGACAGGAGGGTCACTGGCCTGCCACTCTATCCTAATCAGTGAGTTCCAGGTTTAGTGAGAGTCGCTGTCTTAAAAAATGAGGAAGTGAAAGAGGAAGACACACACTGCTTTTGGCCTTCCTCCAAATGCCTTTGCACGCATGTGCATGCAAACCTTCCCTCAACACACACATATATGCAATGGACACAAAGTAAAAGGATTCTGTGACACATGTATCTGCAATTAGGCTGAGAACTGAGGGCCTCCTGGATATTTCTCTTGGTAAGCCCCCGCATTAATGACTCTTGGGGATGATAATCTTTTGCAATGACCTTGGATGCTGCTGTAGGAAGCTGATTTTGAAAGCAGACTTAACCTAAGGGTATTAACTTTCCCAGCAGCCAGAATCAAGTCTCAAATGCTTTTCTCAATTCCACAAACATAGCTACAAATTTTGTTAATCAAATATTTAGTGATGATTAGAGTGAACACGAGCAGTTGAGAGGATTTCAGCTACGGTGATGTTTCTTTGAGCCACGTGTTGGCTTACCCACACTCCATGAACTGGAATTCCACGCCATGCACGATCCTCTACAAAATAAGGCTTCCCTTGAGAACATTTGGGGAAACAGTAATGCTGTGTGCTAGATCCCTTTCTTGGATATTCTTAATGTCTGTTCACGTATTCAATACACTGAGAAGTTCTGCAGGAAGGCCTGCATTTGGTTCATCTAGTGTTTTCTAATTTCCTGTGGGCTTTTTATCCTATGGTACCTACATTGGTCATAGTCCAGTTGGGAACATGAAGTCAAGCAGCATAAGTCTGAGAAGATGAATCATGTTCTAGTTAGAAAATGTGGGGCCGAGTAGACAGTTCAGTCAGTAACATGCTTGTTGTACAAGTATGAAGACCCGAGTTTGATCCCCATAACCCATGTCAAAAAGCTGGACATGATGGTAATCCCAATTTGGGGACAGGGAGACAAAGAAATCCCTGGAGCTCATTGGCCAGCCAGCCTAGTCTACTTGGTGACCTTTAGGCCAAGATCAGAGAGATCAGAGAGAGAAAACAAGGTGGATGGTACCTAGGGATGGCACATGATGTTGGCCCCTGTCTTCCACACAAAGGTGCTTGAGTGTTGTGTATGCGTGCACGCATGCATGCATGTGCATGTGCATGCAGGTTGTAGGCAGGCCTGTAAGGATTTTCTTAGTGATTGGTGGGGGAGGGCACAGCCCATTATGGGTGGTGCCATCCCTAGGCTGGTGGTTCTGGGTTCTATAAGAAAGCAGACTGAGCAAGCCATGAAAAGCCAGTAAGCAGCCCTCCTCAGTGACATCTGCATCAGCTCCTCTTTCCAGGTTCCTTCTCTGCTTGGGTTCCTGTCCTGACTTCCTTCAATGATGAACAGTGCTGTGGAAGTGTAAGCCAAATAAACCCTTTCCTCCACAAGTTGCTTTTGGTCATGGTGTTTCTTCACAACAATAGAAACCCTAATTAAGACAAAGACTAAACCAGATGGAATGCTGAAGAGGACCAAAGCATGAGAGGATTCAATGAGCCGTTTCTGGCTGTGAAGAGGGAGGGGGCTGAGGGCAAATGAATGTGGGTAGCCTGTAGAAGCTGACAAGGACTAGCCAGCAATCCACTGAGAAAACAGAGTCCTCCGTTCTACAACTTCATGAAACTGATGTCTGTTTTCAAGAGACACTCGAAGTGGACCTAGAGCTAGGATGAGAACCCAGGTCAGCTAGTACCTTGTTTCTGGCCCTGTGAGACCCTAGGTAGAGAACCTGTTGAGCCCAATGGGCTTCTGCCTTACAGATCTGTGTGAGATAGCTAGTATTGTTTGGAGCCAATAAGTTTAGAGTAAGTTGCTATGGCAGCAACAGAGAATGAACACACGCTCGCCCCCACTTTGAGTCATCTGTCACTCTCACGCGTTTGCAAGAACCGAGGCTTATAGCAAGGGTCTCTGAGACATGCAGTTTGTGGGTTCTAGCTCCTCTGTCGTTCGGCACAAAGGGGTGGAAGTGAAGGCTAAAGGCTCGTGCTGAGCATCTGGTATAGTGTCTGTTAGCATTTGATGGGATGGGGGTTAGGAGAACTATGCCGAGGTTGCTGACTTGTGGAACAACAGAATTGGAGCTTTAAAAATGGGGACTTTGAAGCCAGGCAATGGTGGCACATGCTGTTAATCCCGGCACTCGGGAAGTAGAGGCAGGCAGATCTCTGTGAGTTCGAGGCCAGCCTGGTCTAGAGAGCTAGTTCCAGGGCAGCCAGGGCGACACAAAGAAACTCTTGTCTCGAAAAACCAACCAACACACACACACACACACACACACACACACACACACACACACACACGAGGACTTTGAGATTTCCCATGAGTAATGATGGTGCACCTATGCCAATCTCTGAGACTGACAAAGAACACAATGGGGTGTTCTGCAAAGAGCATTCCAAACTGGAGGTCAATTTGCAGCTCCGCCATATTCTTATCCAGTGTGCCTGAGTTGCTCATACTGCAGGTTCTCTAAAGGTTTATTGTTGGAGACCCCCTCCCCAGGTGTCTGTCTGTCTCTGTGCATTTGTTTTTGGGTAGGCATGAATGTGTGTGCACATGAATGTATACGCCAGAGAACAAGTTTGGGCATCACTCCTAAGGGCCTGTCCCGCTTTTCAAAAACAGAGTCTCTCATTAGATTGGAACTTACCAAGCAGGCTAGGCTGGCTGGCCAGCTAACTCCACAGATCCATCTGTTTCAGCCTCCAGTGCCGCTGGCATGATAAACATGCATCACTGCATTCAGCATTCTTAAATGTGAGTGTGTGTGGGGGGGTCTAACTCACAGCCTTGCTACTGACTGAAGTATGTCCCAGCCCAAGAATAATTTTACACATTTGAATGACCGGGGATGCTGTTTGTGTGATTGTAACCATTTTGATGGTTGGTTTGAGGGATAATTCCCAGACATGAAATTGTTGCTAAGAGAGATTAAAGATGCTCATCTCACCGATTTGGGAGAAGTGGTCCCAAATGAGTCTGGGGGTTTCTAACATATGCTGGCATAGGATTACTTTTATGCCAACCCTGTGCTGGTTACATGGGGGCAAGTTGGAGCAGGGAAGCACATCATTCCTGGCTTCAAGGAGCTTCTAATCCAGCGGAGGAGGGAGGCCAACAGCCATGGCTATGATAGGAGTGAGCGGGACCAGGTCTTGAATTCTAACACAGGTTTATGTCAACTCCCTGATACTGATGTCATTGGAGTTCATGTGAAGGAGGTTTTCCCTTTGATCTTTGTAGATCACAGAGAGGCACGGACCTCTGAGGAGCAGTGATTCAGAGCCAGGCTTTACCGCTTTTGTATTTTCTCTTGGTTCTCACAGGGAAGTGCTCACCAGAGCTGTGAGCATCTTTTGTGACAGTTTCCCATAGGGTGTAGATGTACTTTGCCACCCACCTTGAGAAGGTTATTATTATGATTATTTTTTTTTGAGTCATTTGAAAGTAAAACAAAGTACTCTGCCATTAATGGAAAGCTAGACTTTTCTGTCTGCGGGTATTTGTGACTGGTTGGTTGAGGCTGTCACGGGCTGCACGCACCTTTTCCAGATGCAACTTTTTAGCTCGTTACCCTTGGGTGAATTAATCCCTAATGCTTTTCTTTGACACACTCTTTCCTTGCGCTGACAAAGCGATGATCCCGGGTTCCCTCTCCCTCCCTAGGCTGGGGGTGGTGCCCACAGCCCTACCCTCCCAGCACTGACAGACACATCTGTGCAAACCTTCGGCATGCACCTGGCGGTTCAGGCCTCACAGAGCAGGGCTCTAAGCCCCTTTGATGTTGTGAGTGCTGCATGCCCTCAATGCTCAGTGTCTCCCCAGAGACTGCCTTTGGAAACTTTTTACAAGGGGCATGGAACAAATTTTACCTCCGTCTGTCATAGGGCGGAGGGGCATCTAGGACCATGTGGAGGCATAGCACCAGACTGAGGGGGGCTGCCTAAGAGTGGGTTCTGATCTCAACATTGCTCTTTTTATAATTAAAATCATTTATTTATTATTTTTTGTGTGGTGTATGTGTGTGTAGTATACGTGTATGTGCGTGTGAAAGTGTGCACATCACAAATGGGAAGACGTTGGGAATCCTGCTGTATTGCTCACCTATTCCCTTAGGTTGAGTATCTATCTCACTGAGCCTGGAACTTCCCAGGTTTGGCTAGGCTGGCTTAACCAGCAAGGCCAGAGAGCTTCCTGTTTCTACCTCCACCCCCCAACACTGGGTTTGCAGGTTTGCCTGTGGTCACACCTGACTCTTTAAATAGATCTGATCTCGGTCCCCATCCTTGTGCAGCAAGTGCCCTTACCCACTGAGCCCTCCAGCCCTTATCTCAAAACATTTCTTTGAACAAGTTTCTTTATTCCTCTGAGACTCGGTTTTCTCATATGTGAAGTGGGAAGAAATGCAACTCAATGGGATTATTAAGATTAAGGCAAACAACACGTACTAAATGATTAACCTGGCATGTGGTTGTAATAAGTGCTTGATACAAACTAGCTGTTGGTGTCATGATTGTGATCTTCATCACCATGCCCATCATTGCCATTGTCACCACCGCCATGGCATCTTCACTCATGGCCATGGCATCTTTACCCATGGCCACTGGCATCTTCACCCTCTCACGGTGTTGTTCAGGATAGCCTTGAACTTCTGGAACCAAGCAATCCTCCTGCCTCAGCTTTCCAAATAGCTAAGACTCTAAGTCCATGCTATTGTGCTGATCCTCCACTGCCATTCAATGTCATTTCTTATTGTCCCTATCCATGCCGTCCTCGCCACCTGTACCATCTTGCCCTTATGGATGTCCTCATCAGTCATCTTATTGGGGGTTTCTGTTTCCCAAGAGAGGACGGAGTCTAGAACATGGAAGCGGCTTGTTCAAGTTCATGAGGGAACTGCTGTCCATCTTTTGGATGGCTTTCTCATGGACTCCCTGGAAAGGTCTTCTAATTCTCCTCGTTTTCAAGAAAGACTCTGTCCACTTTAACCTTTACTATGGAGCTCCCCCCATCTCACTGTAGACTGTAAACAGAAATGTATTTTGGAAAAGTGAAGAGCATTATATCAGTGGAAGAAATCACTTTTTATTGCAACATGGAAGGTCGCCTTGTAGCTAATCACAAACGGTTTCCACTATGAGGGTTCCTTATAGTGCAGCCAACTGATGACTTTACCCCATCTGCCTTCCAGGCCCTCTACCGAAGAGTGTCAAAGAAATCTTGCCGCCACAATAAAACCCACCCCGGCGTCCCCGCCCCTGCTGTCTGGCGGGAGGGGGTAAAATCACAGTGTGTCAAGCAGGCTGTAAACATACCAGCAAATGGCTTTTCCCTCAACTTTCGCAGGGCTTCTTTGGGATGACAGGCAGACAAAGGGCTGCAGGGTAAATTACCATGCAAATTGCCACCGCGTTTGAGCTGGAGACACCTTTGCCTGTGGCAACTCAAAGAAGTGGAGCTTCTGTGACTCCCACTTACGGGGGCGAGGTGAGGCAGGCTTTCCATAGGTAGCTGAGCCACTGCACCACCTAAACAGCCTCGTGTGCTTGACTCCAGAGAGTTCTTGGGTACAAACGAGCAGCAGGAGAGTATGGCAACATAGACAGAATAGGCTTTGGTAGGTGGTCCTCCATGGACCTTTCAGCAGGCTTTCTTTCTAAAGCCCAGGACATGAGGACAACTGTGAACAGTTTTAGAATATACGCTGTAAATATATCTTAGAGACACGATGACCATCTTTAGGTAGGGATGTACATGTGGTGATTTTCTTATTTTTTCCTGTCTTCCTCTCTCACTCACTGGGTCAGGGAGGCTGCAGAAGGCCGCCGTGGGAGGTGTTCTTCACCTTTGAGGCTGACTCACTTGGTATGTTGTTAGTCCTGTCTCTAAGCTTGTGACCAAGAGGCATGACTTTGGAGTAGCTGCTGGCGTCTAGACAGCTCTGACTTTTGTTTTGGGGCTTGTCTCCACCCATGGCTACGTCTGCAATTATGGAGACTCTGAAAGAGTTGCTGGCTGCTGACTGTTGCTCGCCCAGAGCTCTCGGCCTATCTTCTCTGGAGGAAGTGACTCCATAGAGGCACAGCCCTCGCCCAAGGGCGTATAGAGGATCCTAGAAGAGTTTTGAGATGTTTCCTTGGATCTAAGAAGAAAGTAAATATGGGCTGGATATTGCCAGACTGTCCACACCAGCTTAATGTCCACTATGTTGGAATGATACTTCACATATGGAGGCTGTGTGTGTGTGTGTGTGTGTGTGTGTGTGTGTGTGTGTGTGTATGTATGTGTGTGTTAAAATGTACAATACCTGCTGAGCTCTAAACACATGCACATACAGACAATACTAATTGGACTCAGTAGGGGTGTGTGTGTGTGTGTGTGTGTGTGTGTGTGTGTGTGTGTGTATAAAATTATAGAAGTCATGAATTTGAGAGGTGGGTGGGAAACAGAACACAGGAGGAATTGGAACAGGGAGAGGAAAGGGTGGGAATGATGTAAATATGGTGTACTCATGTATGAAATTCTCAAAAATAAAAATATACAGCACTTCTACGTGCTATTTATTGCTGCCTTGTGCTTTAGGCACATGTTTTCACCCCAATGCTGACCACAACGCTTTAACTCTATTTTTATCGAATCTGCCTGTTTATCATTTGTCTGCTTTAATTTTTTAAAAGAAATTGATTGATGTAATTAGTGATGCTAGAAAGTCTGAAATCTGCCTGGCATGCTTTGCTGGAGACTCATCAGGAAGAACCTGATGCTTCAGGCTGAGTTGGAAGATTACCTGCAAGTAGACTTCTTCTTTCTTGGGGGATGTCTTTTTTTTTTTTTTCTTAATATTTATTTTATTTTTAATTACATGTGGCTTTGTGCACATGAGTGCAGTACCCAAAGGGGTCAGAAGAGAACACTAGATCTTTGGGGTCACAGATGGTTGTGAGCCACCATGTGGGTGTTGGGAACCAAACCCAGGTCCTCTAGAAGAGCAGCCAGTGCTCTAAACCACTGAGCCATCTCTCCAGCCCCTTGGGATATTAGTTCTTTATTCTTCAAGTCTTCAACTGATGGGGCAGAGGAGGTGGCCCAGTGAATAAAGCACTCACATTTGTACTGCACAAATGTGAAGAATGGAGATCAGCTCCCCAGAATCCAGGTAAATGACGAACAGGCATGGCAGGAATCCTAGTGCTTGGGTGAGGGGAGGGTGGGCAGAGAGATGGGAGCCCAGAGCAAGATGGCTAGCTAGACCATCTGATTCAGTGACCTCTGGGTTCAAGTGAGAAGTCCTGCCTCAATGTATAAGGTGGATTGTAATGAGGAAGGCACCAATGAGGTCAACCTGGTCTCTACATGTGTGTATGCACACATATGCACATACACATTTGACTATGAATCCACATGTCGCCTGCATACTACACACATACACACATGAAAAAAATCTTGAACTGATTAGGTGGTGTTTATTGCATTTTGGAGGATAATCATCATCTTTCAAAGCCCACTGAGTTAAATGCTAATTGATTTAAAAATACTTTCTGTCTTAGGGTTTTTATTGCTGTGAAGAGACACCATGACCACGGCAACTCTTATAAGGAAAACATTTAATTGGGGGGCTCGCTTATAGTTTCAGAGGTTCAGTCTATTATCATCATGGCTGGTGGGGAGCATGACGGCATGCAGGCAGACATAGTACTAGAGGAATAGCTGAGATCCTACATCTTGTAGGCAACAGGAAGTCAACTGAGACTCTGGGCAGTATCCTGAGCATAGGAAACCTCAAAGCCTGCCCCCACAGTAACATGCTTCCTCCAATAAGGCCATACCCACTCCAACAAAGCCACACCTCCTAATAGTACCCCTCCCTGTGAGATTATTATGGGGGCCAATTACATTCACATTGCTACATCTTCACAGCGATATTTTGACCTACTGTTTGGCCAAGTATCTAGGGGCCATGGCACAGCCAAATGGATACATAAGCTTAATCAGGCATCGTTTCCTCTGTCCAGGTGAAGGACACAAGTCTCTGAGAGATGGATTGAATAAGAGCTTAAAGTATGTCCATACCTTATCCCAGGACTTGTATATATGACCTTACACAACAAAAGGGATTTTGTAGCTGTGATTTATTTACTTAAGGTCCTTGAGGCAGAGAGGTGACTCCAAATTATCCAGGTGGCCCCAGGGATGTAATCAAAAGTTCTTTTGATGAGGGCTGAAGGAAAGTTAGAGTCAGGGGAAGAGCCTAGCAAGGTGCCCTTTGAAGATAGGGAGGGGGCCTCTGGCTGAGGAGCTCAGGTGCCCCATAGAAGCTAGAAAAGGCTGAGAAATATATTCTCTCTTGGGACCTGCAGCCTCACTCACACCTTGATTTCAGCCAAACTGACTTTGGACACTTTCACCTCTCGAACTTGAAGAGAATAAATTTGTGTGTTAAGCTGCCAAGTTCGTGGTAATTTGTTCTAGCGGCTCTAAGAAGCGGATAGGCTTGTCCAAGGCCACATAGTGGGTGAGTGCTAGAGATGGATGTGAAGTCAGCCCAGGCTGACTCGAGAGCCTCAAACATATCACATTCTTGTCATCATTCGTCCTGTGGATTGTTCCCAAACAATAGTTCTCGAATCTCTCTCTCCTCTCACAGTCCTTGTCCACATCCCGACCACCCTGCCTCTAGGGAAGCATTAGTCATGCAGGAGCGAGGGACTGGGGACAGGAGGCAGGAGGTAATGAAAACAAGAGGCTTTATTTATTTATCGAGGTCCTTCTCTGTGGCAGGCACTTCATAATCCTTGCATGCATTCTCCTGGCCTCCTTGTGAGGCGGGTTGTTTTACTATCCCTATTTCATAGTTAAGGAAATTGAGACGGAGAAAGTGAAGTTGCCCAAAGTCACACAGCTGGTCAGGCAGCCTGATGCCAACTCTCTTCATGACCCTTGCTTCATGACAATCCTCATCACCGCTCAGCGGCAGCATCAGGGGAGGAAGTTGTTGGTTGAGATCTGAGAAAGCTGAAGACCGAGGGCCCTGCGCTCTCACTTCCTGTCTGAGAAGCATGTGGACATGGGATGTTTATGTGGAGGGTCTGTGTAGCCCCTAGGCGGCTCATAGAGTCCCCTTCTTGCCTTTCTTTCCTCCCTGCCTTCTTGGTCTTTCATTCCTTTTCTGTGAACCTTGGCTGCCTTTAGTGCCGTAAAGGTTAATCTTCACCGTCAAGTTGACTGGGTTTAGAATACCCCGGAGACACACCTCTGTGCATCCGCGAAGGTATTTCTAGAGAGGGTTGTCCAAAGGAAAGCTCACCTTGATGTGGGCAAGTGCTGGAGCCCCAGACAATAACGAGAGAAAAGGAGGAGGCCAGCTGGACCCCGGGTGCTCGTATGTCTCTGCTTCCGGACTGTGGATGAGATGGGACCAGCTGACATCCCTGCCGCCATGCTTTCTCCATCATAAGAGACTGCATTCTCAAACCCCGAGCCGAAACGAATCCTTAAGTACTGTTGTTTTTCTTTTTGTGGTCAGGTGTTTTGTCATAGCGCGAAGAGAAGTGATTCTCGTATCTGTGCAGTCTCTTCCCTCTCCACTTCCACTTTTCCCTTTCCATGGTCATTGCTGCCCCCTCCTTTTCCTCTTCCATGCTGGCCACCCACAGAGGGTGGAGGTAACAGAGAAGGTGAGCAGGTGGGCAGCGCTCCCCACAGGGGACTGACCAGCCTCCCTCAGGCTATGGGGGATAACATATAGGCTCCCAAAGGCATAGTCAGGCCAGGTGAGCTGGGCACTCAGGGCACTGAAGACCATTTTTGGGAGTGAGCGCCATTTGTGTACTACTGTGGGTGCGGAGCTGAGCGGATGACTTAACGAATCAGGTTATCAATGGCATTGGGCTAAAAATACCATGTTTATTTCTGAAATCGCTTGTTTTGGCAGTTATAAATGTGCAGTCAGCTTGGAATGTGGTCTAGCAGCTCTCAGACATGTGAAGAATATTTCAGATGCGCACATTATTTTCTACGCAATCCCACAATACAATTTCCAGAAGATTCTTCGCTATCCTAACTAGTGGAGGGAAGATGGAGTGCTGATATAAACCAGTGGATAATCATCTCAGTGAAGGGTTACAGCCGGGGCTCTCAAGCCGAGAAGCTGGTTTGGGAGTATTTCTAGAAAAAAAAAATGTGCAAAGGAGTTTTCTTTGCTGCCAGAGACATCATTGCCCTCGGGAAGCAGAGAGCTCCAGTGAGCTGCTGTGCGTTCCCATCCTTCACTCCTTCCTCTCCCCGCTCCCACCCCGCTTTCTTCCTGTGTTCCGTTCTCTCTTCCCCTGCTTGTCCACTTTCTCTCTCTCTCTCTCTCTCTCTCTCTCTCTCTCTCTCTCTCTCTCTCTCTCTCATTTCTCTGTCCTTTACCTCTTTCCTTTTTTTATCAGTCTGCCCTTCAGACATGAATCGAGCATTAACCGTGTGCCAGCGACTCGGTTGGCTTCTGTGAGCAAAGACAAACGAAACCAGCGGTGTCTGCCGCCGGCCGGTACCCTCTCGGCCCTACGTGGAGTTTCCGACTCATTGTGGTGATTAACAAGCACAGAAATAAGTAATTACAAGATGTGATTCATGCTCTAAGGAATAACCAGAGCGATGGAGAGGGGCGGGCTGGGGCGTCATAGAGCAGACAGGATGGCTTCTTGAGAGGGTGGCATTTTAACTGAGAATGGAAAGGTGAGAGAAGAGCTCAGCTGAGGATGGACTGAGGGTTCCCACTGGAGGACCAGCCTCATGGGCACACTTGGGAAGGGCTGGGGAGGAGACCGGTGGTCTGATTGGTTTGAGGACATGGCTTGATCCATTTGTGGTGTATGTGTATGCCTGTGGAGGACAGAGGTTGGTGTTAGGTATTTACTGCTCTCCATCTTTTTTTTTTTTTTTTTTCTGTGACAGGGTCACTCACTGAACCTGGAGCTCACCAAATGGCTACGCTCTCCGGCCAATGAGTTTCCAGTGATCTCCTATCTTTCCTTCTAGTGCTAGAGTTGCAGGTGCAGGCTTTTACCTGGGTTTGTTGGGTCTGAACTCGCGTCCCCATGCTTCCATGCTCTACTCACGACCCCAGCACCACTGACACATTTTTGTTTATGGCGTGGCAGGTGTGAGCTGGCTGGGGCTGTGTGTTGCATTCCTAAGAGCCGTCCCTGATTCCTTCCCTCCCCCTTCCTTCTGTCCTTCCTCTCTTCTCACTTTGTTGGGAGACTCTTTCCCTTGGTGAACACACCACTCACTTCAATGCCATCTACCCCACCACGTGGACTCCTGTATCTTCCTCTATTGTCTTATCTCTGAACTCCCATAGCTGCGGTACCCCAATGATAGGCCAGTGGGAAAGCAGATTCTGATTACTCCCCTGCACCTCACCATATCACCTCCATGCTCATCACCAGCAGCCTCATGGCTTCATAGGCAGTGCCATGTTGGTTCTGCCTTGCTGCTGTGATGTTCCTTCCCCCGGGCCTATCATTGGCCAACAGCCTTGACCATCAGCTCTGGGCTCTCCTGTACTGTGCCTTCTCATCTCATTCTCTCCCTCTCCTTTCTTGAGGAAACCGTGCACACCTGTTCTTGTCTTTCCTCTCCCTACCCATTGCCACCACTGCATCCCTGGGTGGACTGAGTTCTCTGTGGCAGGCCATGACTAGGGCACGGTGGACTTTGGAGTCAGCTCTGGATCTGAGATCCACTCCATCCCTGGTTACCTTAACCTTTGCTCTGCAATGGCTGGTCCATGATTATGGAGGATTATGAAAAAAAAAAAAAGTGAACACAGACGTGCTTGACATTTAGGAGGTACGTAGCAAGGAGGCGATTTTTCCATCCCTGGGGATATTGGTGACCCATAAACAAGAGCTGAGCCTGCACACTGAGACCTGTGCCCAGGCTCAGTTGGCGCCTGCCCTCAGCACCTACGCTGCTGTGGAACCTGGAGACTCTAGGCTACCCCACCCTAAAAAGATTTGAAAACCTTTGGTTAATGCTGCTTAGTATTTTTAAATGACACAAGCAGCCATGACTGTCTTCTTGTAAAACCACGAAGAGCAAACAAAGGGAAACTTCCCTTCACCAATTACCACTTTCCCCTTCCCAATTCCAGTTTCTCCTTCAGTGGTAACTGCCTTAGTTCAGACTTGAGCATGGCCTTCTGAACTTAGAAACATGTAATTGTGTACTGGCACTTGTTTTGAAAGACCCCCCTCCTGTCATAGTCTAAACATACTGCAACTTGTGATTTTGTGTAACATGTTCCTTCCTTGACAGTACATGTGGAACTATCTAGTTCTGTTTAGGAGCTGATTATTTTGAACACATTTTTCTTTTTCTTTTTCTCCGCCTGGATCTCACTATAGCCCAAGCTGACCTTGAACTTACTATGTTGTAGCCTAGGTCATCTTTGATCCTCCTGTTTCAACCTTCTGAGTCCTGGGATTACAGGCATGCACCACCATACCCGGCTCCCATTTTTAATCTTTTAATTATGGAAAAGTTGAGAACACATGCAAAAGCAGACAAGGATAATATAATGAATCCTTTGTGCTAACTGCTCACCTCCAATAACCATTATCTCCTCCAATCTGGAACATCTGACCCTACTTACATCATCCCCCTGTATTACTTTTAAAGTAGACCTCAGGCACATCATTATACCCATCAACATTTCATTCTGTACATCTGAAGGTTAATGGCTATTAAAAACATGAACACAATACCATTGTCACACTTAAAAATAAACAATCCCTTAATGTCAGTCTTTGTTTAGTTTAAAAATTATTTAATAGGTTCTTGTTAAGGACTTCACATTGCAATTGGTTAATGCTCCCAGTCTTTCCAGTTAACCTCCTCCCTCCCTCTCTCCTTCCTTCCTTCCTACCCTCCCTTTGTCCCTCCCACCCTCCCTTCCTCCTTCCCTCCCTCCCTCCCTCCTTCCTTTGCAATTTATTTGGAGAGAAGAGTGCTCCCTCAGCATAGAATTTCCCGGTGGTGGGAATGCCCCTCAGGATTTATTTTTTGCCATTGTCTTGTTGATAGGCTTTTAGGTCGTTTTCTAATTCTTACTGCCACCATGTGCTGGAGAGAATGTGTCAGGAACATCTTTCCACACACAGGCCGGCATTTTCCTCAGGCAGCTCCTAGGAAGTGGATGCGCAAAGTTACAAGTCGTCCCGATTGTTTTCGGTTGAACTGTATATAAAGGTTATATACCAAAGATGGTTCAACTCAGTGCATTTTAAACTGGGGGTTTCCAGTTGCATGAATCTATCCACTTCCCAGCAGTTTCTAAAGGTACCCATTTCCCTACCTCTGTTTCCACAGTTCAAATGAGCAGTATTTCAAATGTTCTGCAAAGCTAAGCTTTCCTGTGTCTGTCCCGGAGTCTCAAGAGCTCTGTAGCATTTACAGCTTGAGGGCGATGTTCCCCACATGAGCCAGATCCCTTGGGTATGATTACATAAAAGGAGCAGTATTTCCTCCCTTGTACCAGGGAGAATGAGTGCTCCCTCAGGTGGGTGAGCTTCAGGCTGAGCAAGGACTGGTTACATTGTCATGCAGATTCTTCCCTGGAGTGACCCCAGGGCAGGCTTATACCTGGTTCAATAGGTAGCCATTCAGCTGAAGCCGGATGTATGGTAGACAGACCTCTCTTCATCTGTCTTGGCCAGGAAAGAAAGATGATGGGAGCCAAATGCTTGGAAAGATGCTTGAAAGTTGCTGTGATGAATTCCTGTTCTATACTCTGGTTTTGTTCACTCAGGGTCTGCCTTCCTACCAAAGGTCTGTAGGACTAACCCATGAGAAGTGGAGGCAGAAAGATTAGGAGTTCAAGGTCATTTTTGACTACATAATGAGTTTAAGGCCAGTCTGGGTTACATGAGACCTTGTTTTCCTAACCTCAACCAAAAAGATACACACACACGCACACGCACACGCACACATCCCATCACCAAGGAGGGAAAACAGTCTCCTACAGAAACTTTAGCTAGCATCTACCCACAGACAAGAGCAGTTGGTGAAAACCCCAAGGGTTTGTAGTCCTGGGATATCTCTATGGACCAGAGAACTGGATATTGCATTAGAAGGGAAAGAGGCATGGTCTCTCTTCACTGTGTTCTGTGTTGCTCTTTCTTCTCTCAAAAGCTGGTGCTGTGACACCACAAATCCCTCAGGGGCATCAGAGAGAAGTTGAGGTGGGCATCCAGCTCCTCCAGCATCCCGAGTGCCTCCCAGGAGGTCCACTCCTGTGTCACTGCCCAGGGAATGCAAAGGTCCACGACACGGCTGAACTACTTGGGATCAACTGGGGGAAACAAAACAAAACAAAACAAAACAAACAAACAAACAAAAAAACAGAGGCAGAGCCCACAGTGACCAGCACACAGATCATGGTGGTTCCGTGTATTAGCAATGGTACTCAGAAATGCTGGGACAGTCTACCCCTATGGGATGGTCTTGAGGCTAAGACTTAGACATGACCCTGAGGCCCTATCCAGAAATAGACACCTGTCACCTTGAATTTCAGCAAAGGTCATGGGTGTGTTACACCATACCTGGGAGTTTAAACAGCGCTCAGCTCAGCTTCCTGACCCTACTCTAAGACCCCACCTAGGAAGGGAGTCAAAGCTATGGGGTGAGTCAGCCTGAGCATCCATCAGTGGGTGGATGGATAAAGAGAACATGACGTATGTACACAGTGGAAAACTGCTCTGCCTTCAAAATGAAAGAACCGTCATCTGCATCAACATGGGCCATGAGTGAAAGAAACCAGACCCATAAAGACAAACACCACATGTTCTCACTTGTGTGCGGAATCTAAAACAGTTGAACTCGGCGGAGCCGGGAGTAGAGGGTGGGGTGCACAGAGCTCGTGGTCAGAGGCTAGGAAGACTCAGCCGGACAGGAGGGAGAGGTTTTATTTTGAGATGGCTTGCATAGTTTGATAGATCACTGTGCATTTCAGAAGTGCTAGGTGAGTAAATTTCAAATGTTCTCACCACAAACCGGAATAAGTATTTGAAGTGGTAGATATGTTAATGATCTGATTTTAATTATCTCATATTGTATTCATGTACTGTAACACCTCATATATATATATAACTGTAATTTGTCATTTTATAATAAAAATAAAAATTGTATACCAAAAAGGAGATAGAGACACTTGGGGAGCTGAGGCAGGAGGACTGTAAGTTTAAGGTTGATTTGGATGACATAGCAAGATCCTATATCAAAAGCACACACACACACGCACACATACACACACACACACACAGAATGGGGGTCTGGGCAGGGTAAAGACTTTGGCAGTTGGACTCATGCTTGTGAGGATAGAACACCATGTGGAGAGGTGGAAGACGTGCTGGGCGAGAGACCAGAAGCCTGACAGACACCTGATTTGCTTCACTCAAACAACACAACAAGGGCCAATCACGTGATTCCATGCTACAGTTGTCCCACCTGGACAATGGGAACATGTGTCCTGTCATGTTCTTTCCCCATCTCGCAGTGTTGTCAAAGTGGGGACCTGTCCCCAAAGGCGTTTTGAAAGCCCTTGTGTGCTGTGCACAGTGAGGCTTAGCATTCAAACCCACAGACTCTGCAGGCTCGAGCAATGCCCCCTTCCTGGTAATTATTCAGTAATTATTCACATAAGAAGGATTTCATTGTTATGCTTCATGTATTTGTCTCAGTTGATGGCCTTTTAATAGTGGCATTGAGTTTGTGTACAGAAAGGTTATTCATTTTAAGATTTCTGGGCCTTAATTGTTATTTGTTTTACTTGGTTTCAGCGTGCTATAAATTAGCGATATCAACAGAACATATTTGTCTTGGCACTGTGGCACATTGTCTGTGGTGAGCACTGTTTGGCCTGGCACTGGCCTGGATTTCCCCATCTGTTTCTGATGTTTACATTGTTAAAGATCCGACAGACACACAGGACATGGCCACATGCAGAGAGGGAACTTTTTTCCACTCCAGTGCATCAAACAAGGTCTGAGCCTGTAATAAGCACAGCCCTAAATTACACTTGAGCTAGCTAGTGGCCAGGCCCAGCCCCAGCCGTGAGATTGATTGCTCAGCCCTGGGGATATTCACTCCCAGGACTGCTTCTGGCTGTCCTGGCAGCTTACTCTCCACAGAGTCATTTTTGCCTTGTATTTGTAAAGGGGGAGCCGCACGGACAGCATGCCGAGAGGCTTTCCCGACAGCTGAGGACAGGGACAAGACGTGACATGAGTCCCCACGGAGTACTGGGGCCATGTCCTTGGGGCCAGGGACCTGTGAGGGGCAGTGTTCTCGGTTAGCTCTGCCTCTGCCCCAGCTTTCTGTCGTGACTTGGGAAAAGATGGATCTGTGGACGGCTTGGTCCTAACTCCTAAGCGACTCTGCCATGTAGTCACCCAAGTCTGCTAAAGTGAGTGTCCACATCACCTTCTGAGAAGGAGATTGGAGTTTACATCATAGTGCCTGAGGCCATAGGGGCAGGAGGAAGGAGGCGGGCTGACGTGGGCCTGAAAGGGCATTTGGAGCCTTGGCAAGTTCAGGCCAGTAAGAGTGTCTCAAAAGCAAGGTGTGCATGGTGCCTGAGCTGTAATCCGGTTTCCACTTGCACATGTGCACAAGCACTCTCCCCCCATGCACCCTCCCCAACACACCTGTTTCCTCACACATGCAATCCCCAGTGCACCTCTCCACCCCCGCAACCCCCCCCCCCCCCATGCATTTCCCACTCCGCATGGTGCCATGTTTGGAGTGCTAGCTTCCTGTCTGGGCAACACAATGGCCAGTTCTGTGGAAAGATTGAATGTTGCAGGTTTGCTCAAGTATCTGTTTGCTTTGCCCACAGAAAAATGTTTCAACCCTATTCCAGGCCAGAGTGCTTTCTCTTAAACGACCCCTTCCCTCCAACCAATCCTCCATGTTACAGTTGGGATGAACTTCCTAAGAACATCGGCGGAAGGCCGAGACACGTGAGATATTCACTGGGGTTTTGTTCTTGCTGGGTTTTTCTCTCAAACCCTGACCCCATGCGCATCTTTGAAGGTTGCAGGCAGATTCTGCTCAGTCCCAGGGGAGCTGATGTTGCCTGGAAGGAAGGTGAGAGTTGGCTGAAACCAGGCAAGCTGAAGGAGCAAGGAGGGGGCGGGGGGGGGGGCGGGGGGGGGGGGAGGGAGAGGGAATGGGTTCCAGCTTGCTCACAGTCCTTTAGGAGACAATTACCTTCAACTGCCCCTGTAAAACTCAGCTTAGACATGGCCGCAGGAACTCCTTCTGAATCCCCTTTCCTGGAGGTTATCAGTCCTTCCGTGACTACAGATCACAGTTGTCCACTGGGGACCAGCTTCCTGGTAACACACTTCCTCTTGCAGGGTTACTGTCTTACTGCTTTTTGGTCCATAGTCTCTGGAGGCATGCAGGCTGTCGGCTGTTTGTTGAGTAACTGCTGCCCCCTGTGGGCATCTTTTCTTTGGGGTGGCCGTCTCTGGACTGGCCCTGGTGCTGGGCTGCTCTGTGTTTGGCTGAGATTCCTTCCCTCACCTGCCCACTGAGGAAGCAATGCTGACGATCTTCATTCACAATGTGAGCACTCCAGGAAAGGAGAATGCAGGACTTGGACTGACTAAAGATGGCTGCCCCTCTGTGCCGTTCTCCCCACCCTTCCCAGTAGCTATGGCTATTATAGTCAGGGTGGTATGGTCAGGAAAAAGTACACGCAAACCTTGACTTCCAGAACCTTCTCTTTTAAGCTAGGTACCCTCTAGAAATGTTGACCTGAGCATGTACCACCATCATCCATCCAGTTTGGTGAGATATAAGCCTAGGACCACTCATTGACACCGTGTGTGTCCTTATCACAGTCCCCTTCTGATTCAGACCTGGCCCAGAAAGGTTTTGAACACATAGCTCTTAAGTTCAATGCAATCACTGGCTCCAGCTGATGTCCCAGGCTGCCAGCATGGCCAGTTCTGCTTACTGTAGAACAAGGTCTGTGCAAATCAAACCTCTTCATCAGATCAGCAGCACCTGCTTCAGAGACCATCGGAGGCAGGTTTGTGGACTTCTGACACCCCCTCATAGAAGGAGAGGGTGGAGTCACTGAACCCTCACCTACCATTCCAGGCACTCCTTCTGGTCACGTGCATGCCATTTTACCCTGATTGCCCATGGCTGGGGCCAGGGGCTGGGGAGGGGCCGAGAGGGGCTAGGGTACACAGGCTGGGGAAGGTTAGCTGAGCGTGAGTGCCATCTCTGCATCTACGGAGAAGCCGTCAATCTGTACTGAGTGGAAACTGTCTGGTTCGGCTTCCTTGGCATCACCATGAATCTGCCAGGATTCCTTCACCCATGCTCTGTGAGTAAGTGCAACGGACTTACTGGTTTCCCAAGGTGAACTTCATCTGAGTGGTACTATGGTTTGCGGTTGGGAACTTAGGAGGGGTAGACATTGTTTATGTCTTCCCAGGGAGGGAATTCTCTCACAACATGCCTTCTCTCCTTGGCCAGTGCTCCACTCATTCTTTCTTCTCTTTCCCGTGAGGACTCCATATTGAAGCTACAGTTAACTTGAAATTCAAGTCTTTGTGATTCCCCCGCCCCCCCCCTTAAAACCTTTTGATGGTTTCCTGTTCTTAGAAATAAGATAAATGTCTAGATGGGACCTATAACCGCCCCCCCCCCCACCTCTTCAACCTCTTTTTTAAAAAAATGATTTATTTATTTTTATTTTATGTACATTAGCATTCTGCCTGCATGTATGTCTGTGTGAGGGTGTCAGATACCCTGGAACTGGAATTATAGACAGTTGTGAACTGTCATGTGGGTGTTGGGAATTGAACACAGGTCCTTTGGAAGAGCAGCTGGTACTCTTAACCATAGAGCCATCTCTCTAGCCCCAAATACACACACACACACACACACACACACACACACACACACACACACACACACACACATTTGGTTTTGTAGACCAGGCTGGCCTCGAACTACTCACAGAGATCCACTTGCCTTTGCCTCCCTAGTGCTGGGATTAAAGGCATGCTCCACCACTGCCCAGCTCTTCAACCTCTTCTTACACCGGATCTCTCCTTCACTGTGCTTTGCCAGTCACTCTGGCTGTCTGATCCTTTCAATACACACTGCTGTCACGGGGCGTGTACCCATGGTTACCCGGACAGTTGCAATTTTACAGTGGCGAGGGCAACTTAATTAACATCTGTTTCTTTAATAATGCTAGACTGAGGAAGTTGTGAATTTCTGCTCACCATTGTGTCCATGTACCTTGCATGTTGCTTGGCTCTCAAATATTTGTTGAGTAGATGAATAAAGGCATGGAGGGCAGGTATAGATGCAGCTTGGCCACCATGCGAATGTCCACTTCAATGGACTATATCTGCTTTTTGATACTGCCTGGGATTTACCACCATTTAGTAAGTCCTTTCACTTGGGCAACTCTGTCCTCTGCATTTTCTTAATTGAAATGTTAACCGTCTAAAGGGAATCAAGATTTGCTCCATTGTAAAAGGCTCCCTATGTCCTTAAGAATTAGTTCTGATAGCATGATGAACGGTTAACAAACGATCATCAATTTTAATTCCTATGTCTGACATCTGTTCCTGATCTTTGTCCTTTCAAGAGTAATTAAAATAATTGTAAATAGGCAGCCCGTGGCTGGGAGTCACAGGTGACTTGCTGTGCTGAAGCCATTCCGCAGCCAGTGGCTGTCATTCTTGGGGGCAGGATCCAGTTTGGCCAGGTACTACATCAGCGTTGGGGGCAAAGGAGTCCCGTGTGAGGAGCAGAAGTAGGGTTGGTCTATGCGGCGAGCGCCCTTCCAAGAGACGATGGCTCCTGTACGGACTTTGCTCTGCGCATGCGTACCGTCTTTCCAAAGGGAAGTTCTGCAGAGTTGGGGGCCGTGTTTGTATAAGACATCCAAAGATGGTGGGGTTCCCGGGAGCTAGCCTTCCTCTTCACTCGTCCTTCTAAGAGTCTAAGCGATTCCTGTAAGAAGCAAAACGTTCTCATAATTGGTGAAAAGCCGAAGATTTATACGATCTGGAGGAAAACCAGCTGCTGCTGCTCACCATTGGAAGGGCTATACACGAACATGTCTTTGGAAGAGAAGACCTTTGGGTTCCCACTACGGTGTGGATGACTGGTAGAGCTCATTTTCCAAGGGGAAGCTTTAGCACGGTGGAGGAACTGGATGCCCAGAGTAAGGAAAAGGACATAGGAGGGGTGGTGTCACCATACTCTGCTGCCCGAGCACTGTCCGAATGCTTAGATTTCACAGGGCCGGTCACAGTAACAAGAGGCCCACCAGGCAGCATCTGGATGGCCGACAGATGTGGTGCCAAGGATGTCTCTGGACTCAGTTCTAGGCTGAGTCATGGCAAACCCATGCAGGGCGGCTGTGACAACGGTTACAGGAATCCCCTGGTCTGAGATCACAGCAAAAAAAGCCACCCCCTCTTTCCACCTCTGGGACCTTTTTGCAAGGGCTGGGGGAGGGGCAGGCCGTATGGTGGATGAAATAACACTTTTACCACTCGGAGGGGAAAGTAATGCAAGTGAAGTGTTTTCCATATACCTGCGTCTGAATTGTTACAGGGACGTTTCACTGTAATAGGACCCGTGATCTCAGAAACCAGGTTTTTGTCCCGAGGCTAGTGTGCTTTTTACAGCCACATCAAATCAGCGGAACATATGAACCGGTGATGACTCTGGTTCTCAGATCTGTCGTGTTTGTGAAACCAATTTCTGCTCTTGGCACCGGTTCGGCTGTGAGGTTGTATCGGGAGAAAACAAAGGGCCCTGTCCATTCTCCCTCAGCCGTTCTTTTCGTTCTTCTCTTCCTTCCTTCCTTCCCTCCCCGCTCAGCCTTCCTCTGGCTCTTCCCACCTACAAAGGAAGGGTTTGAGAGGCCTAGAGACATGGCTTAGTGGTTCAGAGTGCTTGCTGCTCTTGCAGAAGACCTGAGCTTGGTTCCCATCACCCATACCAGGCAGCTCCAGCTTTAGGGGTATCTGATGCCCACTTCTGGTCTCCCAGGGCACAATTGTGTGTATACATGCAGAAATACACATAAATAAAGATAAAATAAATATTTTTTTTAAAAAACAAATAATTTTAGAGTTTTCTGGGGATCTGTTTTTGTCTTTGAGCACAGGAGAGTGAGCATTGTGATAACAGTCCTGGGAACAGGGGCCGTGGGACCTCCATCTCCCCTCCCTCTGCCATTCATTCTCTCCATGCTTAAGAAGGGTGATGTGGTGGTAGAGGTGGGTACAATGGTTCCCTGATCAAGAGGGTGTTATGATGAGATGCCTAAGTTTGCTGTGGATGGTGCAATTTGACTGCTTAAGAAGTCAAAAGCATCTTTCTTTCTTTCTCTTTTTGAGACAAGGTCTCACTATGTAGCCCAGGCTCACCTGCAACTTGCTATGTAGACCAGGTTGGCCTGCAACTTGCTGTATAGACCAGGGAGAGGCCTTCAGAGTGCTTGGATTAAAGGTGTGCACCACACTTTAGAAGAAGTCTTTACAGAAGACTTCTTCTGTAGTCTTCCTTAATTCTTTTTCTTTTCTTTTCTTTTCTTTTCTTTCTTTCTTTCTTTCTTTCTTTCTTTCTTTCTTTCTTTCTTTCTTTCTTTCTTTCTTTTTTTTTTTGATAGCATCTGTGTAGCTCAGGCTGGCCTGGAACTCACTCGCCTCCTGCCTCAGCCTCTTGAGTGCTAGCATTGTAGGTGTGTGCCACCACACTCAGCTATAACTTGCCTGTATTGCATGCAGAAAATGTCTAACCATCCTGGATATAAACTGGCTGTTCCTCAGCTAGCAATTCACTTGTTAGCGTTCTTCCAAGGGGTGGCTTCCTCCATCAATGACCTTGCAAATCTTTAATCCAAATATTTAGAGCATTAGCCTTGGGCATCTCTAGACACGTTGTGCTGTGTTTGATGGAAAGAGGTAATTATTTCTGGCCTTTGGATCAATCTAGCTCGAATTTGAATTCCTTCAGTGCCAACACCCTTTAGTAGACAAGGCACATCTTTTATAGTAGTTGGGAGGAAATTAAATCTATGTGGGAAGTTGGATGGCCAGGTGGGCAAATAACTCTTTTTTCTTTACAAAAATGCATTAGAGTATATTTAGCTGTGTGTTCTAGAAAAAGACAAATAATTTCTCTAAGGAAGGTCAGGTGGGAGGGAAATGGCACCCTGGAGCCATCCAGTGTTGCTATTCTTCCAAATATTTTCTTGTGCAATATCTGCACAGAAAAAAGACACTCATATTATTCTGGCTATATTCTCATTAACTGTCTGTTTCCACTTTGTAATATTCTGTGGTGATGTCTGTGACAGTATACAAAGATCTACATACTATTTTCTTACAGGGCCCCATAGACTCTAATTGATGGATGCATAGTAATTGATCTGAGTTGCTGCTACATACTCAAGTTGTTTTCAGATTTCACCATTATAAATGACTCTGGAACAAACATGGTTTTATACTTTTTAAAACTCTGCCCAGTTATGCTTTATAGAGTGAATCTTAGAACTTCTGGATCAAAAGTATCCACCTGGTATATGTGGATATACGCCTGTTACAAAAACTCCAACAAAATGTCCTGCCAAACTCAGCCCACCTCATCGTTAGAGTTGAGGTGTCACTTACAAGGTTTTGTGATGTTGTGGCTTCACTGGAGCTGAGTGAGACACAGAAAGGTGACAGTCCATTCAACAGCAGCAAACGTTGAGTGTTGGGCATCTGCTGCCTAGTGCTTATGTCAATTTGATACAAGTTACGTTCATCTGGGAAGAAGGAACCTTAATTGAGAAAATGCCCCCATTGGATTGTCCTGTGGGCATGTCTGTGGGGTATTTTCTTGATTGATGATTGATGTGGGAGGGCGCAGCTCACTGTGGGTGGTGCCACCCTGGGTGTGGCCTAAGGTATATGAGAAAGTGGGCTCACCGGCCAGTCAGCAGCATCCCTCCATGGCCTCTGCATCAGTTCTAGCTTTCAGGTTACTGCTTGAGTTCCTATCTGGGATCTTCCCTGATGACGGACTACCCAAATATTAAAATGAGATACATTCTTTCTTCTCCACATTGATTTTGGTCATGGTTAGTAACAGAAACAAACCCTGACTAAGACAGCATTGTTCACAGATTCTTCTGTGTTGTTAGTCCTTCCTATTACTGATCTACACTCTTGTCAGTCTCTTTCACCTCCTTTCTTTTTTTTTTTTTTAAAAGATTTTATTTATTATGTATACAGTGTTTTACTTGTATGTTTGCCTGAATGCCAGAAGAGGGCATCAGATCTCACTACAGATGGTTGTGAGCCACATGTGGTTGCTGGGAATTGAACTCAGGACCTCTGGAAGAGCAGCCAGTGCTCTTAACCTCTGAGCTGTCTCTCTAGCCCCTCACCTACTTTCTTATACATAGAATGCTTCTGCTTCAATTTGGAATCTCCTTGCTCACTTGATATTTATTTATTTATTCATTCATTAATTCATTCATTCCTCACTAAGTCCTACCAGTTGATGCGCTCTTCTCAGCTTAGGTGTTTAGAGGGGAATTAAAAAGACTTATTCCCCTGAGAGCTAGAGATCGCCTGTCTGTCTGTCTGCCTATGTATCTTCGTATGTATGTATCATCTATCCATCCATCCATCCATCCATCCATCCATCCATCTATCATCTACCCATCAAATTTATCTATCTATCTATCTATCTATCTATCTATCTATCTATCTATCAATCTATCATCTATCTATTTATCTATCAATCTATCATCTATCTATTTATCTACCTATCATCTATCTAGCCATTGAATCCATCCATCCATCCATCCATCCATCAAATCTATCTATCTATCTATCTATCTATCTATCTATCTATCTATCTATCTATCTATCTATCTATCTATCCATCGAATCCATCCATCCATTGATTCGTCTATCTACCTACCTGTCCACCTATTGAGGTAGAGAGGTCTAGGGAGACTGGTAATGAGAGTCTGAGATCTACTTCCTTGTCCCAAATTTCCACTACATTGTTTTGTATGCTGTCCCTTTGTAGTTTATGTTCATGCTGGGCAAGGCAAGACTCTTAAAACTACTTGTTAAGATTTACTGGATTTTATGTGTACGAGTGCTTTGTCTGCATGCATGTATGGCACTGCATGCATGCCCGGTATCCTCAGAGGTCAGAAGAGGGCAGAGTGACACTAATGCTTGTGGTCTGCCATATGGGTGTTGGGAACCAAACCCTGGACCTCTGAAAGAGCAACAAGTTCTCTTAACTGCTGAGCCATCTCTCCATCCTCCCTTAAAACTACTCTTAAGGCGATCAGTTGAACAGAGACAGAGGGCAAACGTGTCAAGAGAAATGGGGAGAGGTTAGAGAGCTTGCTAGAGGGGCCAGGAAACTCCCCTCGGATTTCGAAGATTTTGGTACCCAGGGAGTTTCCCTGTGTCCTCAGAGGGAGTGATACTGATTTAACAGACAGGAAGCGCAGGACGCCTGAAAGTTCAATACAGACTTGTTCTTTTCTGTGTCTATACAGAATTGGGCAGCTCACGGCTGTGTTCCTGAGATTAACGTGGTAGACTCCTGCAGTGGAGAATGACTTCAGCCAGCATAATAATCAGACCAAATCAAACATCCTCAGTGTAGTTCATTGACATGAAATTGACTTTGATGAGAGAGAGAGGGGGAAAAAAAAAACAACCCAACAACAAAACCCATATCAATTTACTCAGGCCGTGGCTAACCTGGCTCCCTTGAACGTAACTCATATATGAAATGCTTGCATTTCTTAAGTAGATTTCTCTTTTATTGTGCTTCCTAACAAGTTCTGTTTCCTTTGAAAATTTGAATAAATATCGACTTTTTATTGCTGTGGTTGATGAATAACTCGGGACACAGATTGCTCTCATTCCAAGTTTTAACTGGCTATTGTACTTCCTAGCCTAAGGAGAAATTGATTTCAGAAAGACGGTGGTCGTGGCTCTGCTGAGCGGCTTTCATCTCCCAGTGATAGTGTAGTAGTCAATGAGGACATTAGAATAAGCATCATGGGTATCAATAGTGTTTTTAATAGCTATTAGAGGTATCGAACTTTCCGTTTTATAATGTCCTTTGTGGTTATGCAGGAGTGAGCAGAAACGAGGTGGCTCTGGTAACGTGCATTATTTTATTTTAATCCATTAAGAAGCCTATTGAACCAAGTATGGTGGCACATATCTGTAATCCCAGCAGGTAGGAGACTGAGGCAGGGGATCATGAGTTCCAGGCCAGTCCATATAGTTGAGACTCCATCTTGGGGGAAAGGAAGAAAGGCATATTGAGCTGAGGATGTACCTGAGATGGCAGCATGCTTACCCAGCATGCACGAGGCCCTGGGTTCTACCCTCAGCACTGAGCATGATGTTGCATATCTGTTATCTCAACACTTAAGGGTTAGAGGCAGGGGAATTAAGAGTTCAGGCCATCCTTGGATATGTGGAGAGTTGTGACCAGCCTGGGCTACATGAGGCCCTTGCATATTGAGGTGGAGTATAGCACAGTGGAAGGACACCCAGTGGTGCTTGTCTAACGTGTGCGAGACCCTGCGTGCGTGCGTGCGTGCGTGCGTGCGTGCGTGCGTGCGTGTGTGTGTGTGTGTGTGTGTGTGTGAAGATAGCCTGATTCAGGAGCCAAGGTTTTGACATTAGATCTATGTCTAATTTCTCTGAGTTGGGTTGCCTTAGTTGATCATTTGATACATTTATATACTACTCAAGGTGGAGACAGGAGACTCCCTGGAAGCTTACAGGACAGCTAGCCTGCTGTACGGAATGGTGAACTGAAAGATACCTGTCTAACAACAAGGTAGCAGGCGAAGGCTCACACTCTGACCTCCACACAGGTGACATAGCACCCATGTACCCTCTGGTGCATTTCCACCCCCCCACCCCCCCAGACAGGGTTTCTCTGTGTAGTTTTGGTGCCTGTTCTGGATCTTGCTCTGTAGACCAGGCTGGCCTCGAACTCACAGAGATCCACCCGGCTCTGCTTCCTGAGTGCTGGGATTAAAGGCGTGCACCACCACCGCCTGGTGCATTTCCATCTTCTTAAACATTAAAATGTTTTTCATTAATGTGTAGTGATTGTACAGAAGCCTGAGATACAGTGTTTGTTTTAGGCCAGCTCCCCAGGGCTTCAGACACACGGCCAGCGAGAGGGCTGTGGGAAGCAGCCGGTGTCAGACGTGAAGGCCTCTCTCTAGCTCTGTCATGTGTTCTCTGAGTCTGTCTGGTCTTAACTTCCCTTACCTGTAAAGTATCTGAGTGTTTTGTGGTGTGTGTGTGTGTGTGTGTGTGTGTGTGTGTGTGTGTGAGAGAGAGAGAGAGAGAGAGAAAGAGAGAGAGAGAGAGAGAGAGAGAGAGAGAGAGAGAGAATAGACAGACAGACAGAGACAGGTAGCATGGTTAAAGTCCAGGGCTTCTCCCATCCCATCACTGAACTACACCTCCAGCCCACATTCTGGGATTCGGTACGCCTTCATGACCCACCAGAATCTGTGACCTCCACGTTACCTTCCAGGCTGACCTTCTGGGTTACACAGCCACAGTTACGGTGCTCTCAGAAAAGGTGTTATACAACTTCCTTCTTTTGTTTCATGGTCTGGTTATTAAAAGTCAGCACAAATTTCAGCCGCACTGAGAGACCAGCTTTGAGGGTAATTTGGAGCTTCAAAGAGCACTCCTCTGGCTCCTTGAAAAAGTTGTGTTAAAGCAATTAAATGTTATTTGAAGGAAAGAAAGAATGCAGGCTGACTACTGACGAACAGGAATAGCATTCACAAAGCAAGACAATCCTTACCCTGGATCAAAGCCAGAGAGGCATAGAGCTTGTGCTGGGGATAAGGGGAGAGGGGAAGAAAGGGAAGCGGTGGATGGCCGGCTCAATTAAAGACATGGCTGTGCAATTTGGGGGATAGCATTCTGAGTGCGGAACAATAACCGGGCACAGAATCGTGAATGGTCCAGTGAGAGCTGGCAGAGCGAGAAACTCTGGATTCCACATGTCTGCTGAGAGGAGAGAGGGGAGAGTCAGGGAACAAAACAAACAAGTGGACATGATTGTTTGCCATTCAGGGAGCCGCAGAGAGCTCAGCATATGGCGTGTGGAGATTCCAGAAGGCACTAGAGATCTCTTTCAGAATGATTATTCTCATTCCAGAGATCTGGGAGCCAGATGATGATGGGCCTGACTGAAGCATGATGTGGAATGCACTTCACTTTTTTTTTTTTTTTTTTTTTTTTGTTGCTGAACAGTATTTCTCAGTTTTATCACCTGGGTTGTTCACTAAATTTGGCCCCCCAAAGGCTTTTATTGGTTCCAAAACTCAGGTCTCTTCCACAAACGGCAGTGATGCATCACTGCTGATGATGTTTTGAAAACCTGCTGCAGATTCCAGAAAGAATGCACCCAAAGGGGAGTCCTGAGAGACACTGGGAAGAAATGCATAGCATCCCCCTGGACCAGCAGGGGCCATGGTTCTTGGTGCTATTGGTTTTTTTTTTTTTTTTTGGGTGTGTGTGTGTGTGTGTGTGTGTGTGTGCATGTGTATGTGTGTTTATGTTGGTATATGTTGACCTCAAGTGTCATTCATCAGGTACCAAGGTTTCATCTTGATTATTATTATTATATTTTATTTTAGACAGATGCTCTCACTGGCCTGGAACTCTCCATAGGCTGACTTGCCACAGAGTCTTACCCAGGGACCTATGTCTTTGTCTCTACCTCCCTAGTTCTGAAATTATAAGAAGGCTTCACCATGCCAGGGTTTTTATGTGCATTCAAAGGTTTGAATTCAGGTCTGCATATGTTTATAGCAAACAGTATATGACGGAGTCATCTCCCCAATATCTCCATGTTTATTTACTGTGCGTTCATGCATGTGTGTTCGTGCATGTGTGTGCGTGTGCATGTACATGTGCGTGCGTGTGTGTGTGTGTGTGTGTGTGTGTGTGTGTGTGTGTGTTCATAAAGCACTGGGTTCACTGCATGCAGCAAGACCATCTGGGGAAAACCGACATCAACATTAAAAATCTAACCAAGAAGGGCAGGAAAGATGGTTCAGTGGCTAGAGCACGGGCTGCTCTTCTAGAGGACTTGGGTTCAATTCCCAGCATCCACATGGCAACATACATCTGCCTGTAGCTCCAGTTCCAAAGAATTTGACACCTTCACACAGACATACATGCAGTCAAAACACAAATGCACATAAAGCAAAAATAAATAAATCATTAAAATTTAGCTGGGTGGTTGTGGTGCACTCATTTAATCCCAGCACTCAGCAGGCAGAGGCAGGTGGCTCTCTGTGAGTTCGAGGCCAGCCTGGTCTACAAAATGAGTTCTAGGAGAGTCAGAGCTACACAGAAATACTTTGTCTTGGAAAACCGAAGAATTAAAGTTTAACAGGCTGAGGACTCAGGCTAGTCAGTAAAGCACTTGATGTGCAAGTGTTAAGACCCGAGTTTGACCCCCAGCCTGTGTATAAAATCCAGCACGGTGGTGTGAGCATGTAATCTCAGAACTCAGGTGTGAGCAGAGGGGTGGGGTGGAGACAAGAGGGTTAATCCTTAGGATTAGCTGGCCAGCCAGCCTCACAGAATGGTGGCGAGTTCAGCTTCAGTGGGAGACTGTCTTAAAAAATAAAGGGGCAGAGTGATTGATGAAGATATCCTTCACACACATGTTCACATCTATGCATGGATATCCACGCACATGTACACATACATACCCATACATAGGCACAAACCTGACTCTGCAAGGTGACATATGATAAGGGGATAAGTTTATAGGTTCTGGGCCATATTATTATAAAGGGAAGAAAGAAATTCCTGGGTCAAGTGCATCTGGGAATCAACTGTAATAAGATGGCTCTGTCCTTTCTGTATTTTTCCCCTTCTTCCTCCTTTTTTTCCCCCTGTGTTTGAAACTCAAGGACAATTGTATTAAAGTTTGAGAGATAAAGAAGAAGCAAGCTGAAAGTCCTCACAGACTGCCAGGAGGAGGGGGATGAAGAAAGAGTCAGGCCTTTTAAGTTAGGTGTGGCGGTCTGAGAAAGCGAAGATGCGCCCCGAGAGCCAGGGAAAGGATGCTTAGGATTTTGGCCAGTATCCAAAGAGAGATAAAGAGAAGGAAAGGAGAAAACGTGCTTAATGTCCAGCTGTGGGTCTAAGTTCAGAGGGCACCCCATCCCAGGCTCTTGTGTCCCTGGACAAAAGACTGCACCAGAGACACATGGCTAGAAATAGAAACAGACAGCGTATTAAGAAAGAAAAATGGGGGGCGGGGGCTGAAGTGATGGCTCAGGAGTTAAGAACACAGACTGCTCTTCCAGAGTTTGGTTCCCATAACCTATGCTGGGAGATTCACAACCACCTGTAACTCCAGTTCCAGAGGACCTATATAAAGGCCTAGGGGCACTCCACACATGTGCGCACACACGAATACACAATTAGAAACAAAGTAAATATCAAAGAATAAAAAGGAAACACATCTCCCCCCCCCCTTTTTTTTTTTTTTGAGACAGGGTCTCTGTGCAGCCCTGGCTACTTGTTCTGTAGACCAAGCTGGCCTTGAACTCACAGAGATCCGCCTCCCTCTGCCTCCCGAGTGCTAGGATTAAAGGTGTGTGCCACCACCAACTGGCCTGGAAAAACACTTATAAAAATGGGAGTGGGATAGTGAGTTGAGGACAGACAGACAGACAGACACACACACATACACACACACACACACACACACACACACACACACACACACACACACTACCCTCCATGGTGTGTAGCGCCCTTATGGACCTCTCCATAGCACCCACCTTCTTCACACTTTCCTCCCATATGCTTTCTTAAAATAAGCCGTGGCTGGCAAGATGGCTCAGCAGCTCAAGGCACTTGCTGCCCAAGCCTGATGGGTAGAGTTGAATCCTTGACGCCCCATGTTTAGACAAATCTGGATGCAGTGGTGCACACCTGTAATTTCAGCACGCTTACTGCTACAGAGACAGAAGAATAGCCAGAGAGGTGTGGGCCAGCTAGCCTGGAGCACACAGTAGGGCAGAAACAATGGAGAGCCTTCTTCAGTAAGGTGGAAGGAGAGAACCAGCTCCCTAAAGTTGTCCTCTCACCTCCTTGCATGGACCATGGAGTGTGTGTAAACCCACCACACTCACAGTAAACAACAGCATTCTAATTTAACTAGGATTCAAGGTAACACTTCCTTGGGACATTTTAGTAATACGTTGTTTCCGTTGCTAGCCCTCTCTGCTCCCCCCATGTCTTCCTGCCCCCACTTGCTGCTTGTACCCTTCTGCCTCTAGTATTCTTCTTTCACCTCACACGTGTTCTATTACCCTCCCCACCCCACTTCCTTAAAACTCCCTCTCATGGTCCCCTTTTTCGTTTCCGGACCGGTGCTCACACCCACATAAGGACTCCTATATAAAAATTAAAACTAGGTTCCACAAGTGAGAAAGGACATACTCTGTTTGTCTTTCTGAGTCTTTATAATATTTTCCAGTTACACCCCAAATTGCAGGACTTTTCATAACCTTTGCTGGGAATGGGAGATTGTACGCAACCTTTCCGGTGTATTTTGCTCATGGAATTGTGCATCTGCCCAGCCCCTCTTGGGACCAATGTTCTGTGGAATCCACATTGTAAAGAAAGAAACCAGGTCAAAGAGTCTTAGGGATCCTGAAGTCTATTCCCCCCTCTCCCCGCCCCACTTTTCTTCTGGAATAGGATTATAGACCCTGGGAGAGAAAATGATTTTCCCAGGGTCACACAGATGGTTTTGGCTCATGGCGAAGGAGAACCCAGAACATCTTGTGCTCAGCAATGAGTCTCAGGGATCCTGGTTCAGCCTTTCCCACCACATCACACTTCATCTGACACTGGCCCTTGTTGTGCCTCGGAGGAAAGGGTTGGATGCTTTTCAACATAAGTAGTGAGGCCAGAAACGAGCCCATGAGGCCAGGCTTTAGAGGCTGTTAGAATGCCAAGTGTCTAGATTTTTCACCAGCTGGGCTAACACTTCCAGTCTTTGTTACATGGTATCATGGTTGTCTCCTGGTGGCAAACAACCTTATTTTTCTCACAGTTCTTGCTGCTTTTCCCACCTTTATCATCGTGGATGGGGTAGGCTTTCCTACCCCATTGATGTTGGCCTTGCCCATGGCTTGAGGGCTGCCTTGTGTCACCCTTAAGGTCATATGATGAAGCACCTCAGTATGTGACAGTACTTGAAGGTACTTTAAAGACACAGCTAAATGAAAATAAATCATTAAGGGTTGATCGGGCTCCAATATGGCTAGTGTCATTACTGGAAGAAATCTGGACACAGACACTGACAGAGGACAGATCTGATGAAGATGCAGGGAAAATTCTGGCAGACAACCATATGCCCAAGACCTAAATCTTAGAGGAAACCAAACCTGCCAGCACCTTGATTCTGGAACTGTGAGGGAATAAATTTCTGTCACTCAAATCCCCCTAATCTGATACGTTTTTGGTGGCAGACCTTGTAAACTGCTGTGTTTGTTGTATGATTTGATTTGCTCCAAGACATGTAGGTGGAAGTACCACTACGTCAGCTCGGGTTCCAGGCCTTAAGAAGCCTTCTCAGTATTCACTTATTATTATTGTGTTTCTGCCATGCACTGGACATCTGCTGACTCAAACAGACAACCTTAGGGTGTAGAGAACTCCTGGCTTACAGTTTTAAGCATTGCCATCCCAGATGTCCATGACCCATGAGGAGGAAAAACTCATGTTCCTATGACTGAATTTATGGGATTGCTTGTCACACAGCATTTCTGAGCAGCAGCTGGCAAATTCATTCTTCTACTTGGTTGTAAGATTGATGAGGACAAGGTTTGGGCACTATAGTACTCCTGGCTCAGTCAAGGTGACTGCCACACAGTAAACACTCAGCAGGTACTTCCAGAATTCATGAATGAACACTGATGAGTCCCAGAGGTTTTGAGCAGTGAGAGGGTGTGAGTTTGGAGACGTTTAATTTCGGCAATAATTTAGAGGTCATAATTGTGGATGGTCTAGGGAGTATGAAGACATGGGATAAGGTATGGGGAGGAACCACGCTCTGAGGATGCTGACATTTACAACTTTTGGAGGTCTTCATGAGTGTGCAGCTTCATGTGTGTATGTGGGTGCTTGTGCATATGTGTGTGTATACATGTGGAGGCCAGAGGGACAAACTTCGGTGTTGTCCCTAAGGATCTTTCCATCTAGGTGGGATTTTTTTTTTTTGTATGTTAGGCTCTTTCAGTGGCCTGCATACATCAAACAGGCTAGGCTGGCAGGCCCCAGATACCCACCAGATACCCATCTCCCCATGCCCAGTGCTGGGATTGCAAGTGTAAGCCACCATGGCTGTTTTTTTAATGTGACTCCTGGGGATTGGACTTAAGCTCCAGTGGTTGTATGGTAAGCTGTCTCCTCAGCTCTGAGGCCTTCTTTACAGGAGGAGGTCAAGGAACACAAAGGATGAATGGAAAGTTAAGGATTAGTTTTTGGACGGGGCCCATTGGAGTGAGATTCATAGTAAATTCCCTTCTATGAGAGGGGTGTACCAATAGCCACCATCTGTGTGGGCATACTTATTTGTATAGAATTGTGTTGTATATTTGATAATTATTGATTTCTTTCAGTTAGTAATAGATGAAACATAAAAATTTCAGAGACTGAGCACATGACATCTGCTGTAGACTGAATTGTCCCCAAATCCATATGTTGACATCCTGCCCCCAGAACTTCAAAAATGTGACTTGTTTTGGAAAGAGTGTTGTTGCAGATGGAACTAGTTAAGATGAGGGTTTTTTTTTGGGGGGGGGGAGGTTTCTGCCCAACATGACTGGGGTCCTTTTTATAAAAAGGGGAAATTCAGACACAGAGATACAGTCAGGAGGGAGCAACAGGCTGATGTTCCTATAAGCTAAGGAATGCTGGAGACTTTCAGACACCCAGCAGGGGATAGAGGAGAGGCGGGACAACATCTGTCCTTACGGCCTTCAGAAGGAGCCCATCTTCCCAATACATTCACCTGGAGTTAAAGCTTCCACAGCACAAAGCATTTCTTCTGTTTAAACCACTTAGCCTGTGTATTTCATTATGGGAACTCTAGCAAACTAGATGTATTAGCAAACTAATACATCTTAGTGCTTAGCTAGGTGGCTGCTGTCCAAAGAGACACCAGAAGACCAGGCCTTTCCCATACTGTCTGGCTATCTTCAACACATGGCTCTTAAGATGACTGGATTGGTATGTAGAAAGACTATGGAAGGGGGAGAACACAGAGAATCACAAGTGAATGGGCCACCTGTGAAGGTAGTGCACACCATTCCACTTGCATTCCATTGGCTAGAATGTATCATGTGGGCGCTTAAAGCAAAGGATGCTGGGAAGATGCTATTTGAATTATAAATGTTCCCTAAAGATCTATGTGTTGAGCGAGGCTTTGTTCCCCAGAGTGGTGCTATTGGGAAGGGGTAGTGGAATCTTTAAGAGGTGGGGGCCTTATGGGAGGTCTTCTGGTCATTGGAGGTGTTATGTTAAAGGATATGATGGTATTTCAGGTCCCAATTTTTCCTCCTTTCCCCATTCTTGGCCAGGAGGTAAGCTTCTTTCTTCTTTCATATGTTCCCGTCTTGCCACAGATCCAAAGGCAACAAGTCAAACCAACCATGGGTGAAAAAAAATCCCCAAACTGTAAACCCAAATAAATCTTTCATCTGTACAAGGTGATTATCGCAGGTATTTGGTATAGCAACGGAAAGTCTATGTGCCCAAGATGAAGAGGAAATGGGTTTGGAGATGGGACAGCTGTTTTCAACCTTATCTCTCTGACTGTGCTCTAGGAGAGGCAGCATGGGGAAATGAAATGACTTGTCTTGTATCATGCAGACAGACAGTGGCAGATTCTTTATAATTCATAAGGGAAACGTTATAAAGCTGTCACACACAAGTGTGCAGAACTGTGAAACTAAGAAGGTAAGACCCGTTTCTTCTCTCTTTCCCAAAGTCAGCTTCCCGAGGTGATGGCACGTCAGTGTGGTTGTGGCAGATCCCCGGGACCTCCTGTGCTGCTGGACCCAGCCTGCTCAGGTAGCTTGGCTGCCTTGAACCACCCTCATGGCCAGCTGAACCTCACAGGGACGGTGTCTCAGCTCCCCAACAAAGCCACCTCCCCTATTCTGCGGGTGTCCTAGTTGGAAAATTGCGCTGGATTCTCTATGCTGAGAACCAAATGACTCCTTCACTGCTGACCTGTGCTAATTTGGTGAGGATGGAGCCTCAGGCACGTTGAGGAAGTTAGAAAAACATCAACTCATTATGGCTGGAGTAAGTTGATTATTGGCTAAAGGACCCACTTAGATACAAACTCAGAAGGAGGCGGCTGTTAGTTTTCAATGATGGGGACTAATGCCATTTTCCTTGCTAAGTGGAAATATGACTTCAGCAGTAGCCCCAACGTTGATAATGACTGTGGTCTTTTGTCGCCTGTGTTTTCCTCCTAGTACTGAAAAGTATTGATTCTAACTCAGCTCCTCTTAAACCTAGGGCAGCTGAAGGTTTTATTTTCCCATTCAGACAAAGAGTTAGATTTGGTTGGATTAGTGTCAAGTCATCTGTAAGGGGGAATGTTTGTTGTGAGCTCGGGAATACCCCTCTGGCTTTACAATCTCTGGCACTGGTGACGCTCCCCTTTGGTTCTCGCGCGGTTCACGTCTCCCAGGTGTCTCTTATCTTTCAGGAACACAGCCGTGTTCAAGGGCTGTTACTTGGTTTGAAAAGAGGTTCCAATTCTCTTAGAGTGAGCCATTTCCCCCCTTTACTTTTCATTCATTCTGCAAACATTTATCAAATGCTTTCTAGTGCCAGGTCTTCAGGGGCCCAATGTGAATAAGATGGTCCGCGCCCTCCGAAGACCCCCGTGTAGTGGGGCTGGTCCCATTGTGCAGGGGGGGAGCTTGCGTTCTGCTTTGTGAGGAGTTTAGTTATCTTATCCCGGGCTTCAGGGGAGTTGAATGCATTGTGTGAGAAGATTGAACACAATCCCAGTCGGCTCAAAGTCTTAAAATATGTCTCTTTAGACTCATGCATCGATAGAATTTTCCTTATTATAAAAGGTAGTTGAACAGAAAGCGAAGATGGCATCTCTGGGAGATAGCGTATTATTCAAAGACAGTGGGGGAATGAATCATTGACTTTTACTTTATTAGCTAGCAGCTCCCAATTAAATAGATTATTGAACTACATTAGGGAAACATCTGATAGGAAACAGTCCCAGGACAGCAATAAATGCAGCATCATATTGCAGTGTCAGAAGGCCGGATACCCCTGGTTTCAATTCTTCCTTTCGTCTCCTTCCCTCTCTCCCCACAGCCTCTTTCCCTTCCTTCTCTCCTCCTCCATCCTACCCTTCCTTCTCTCCTCCTCCTTTCTTTGTTACTTAATTCAACATTTATCAAAACCCTGCTATTTATGAAAGAGCCCCAAGGCAGGTGGTTTGAACAGGAAGAAATAGGTGAGTGATACAGGTGTGTGGGGTCCAGTACTGAGAAAGAATCAAAAATAATGATGGCTTCGAAGTTGATTTGCTAGTAAAGTGAGGAAGCACTAGGAAACAGGAGTGTTGACACAATGTAACATAACTCAAGGACACCAATGAGTGATTTACTATTTTATATATATATATATATATATTGGTTTTTCGAGACAGGGTTTCTCTATGGCTTTGGAGCCTGTCCTGGAATAGCTCTGTAGCCCAGGCTGGCCTCAGACTCACAGAGATCCACCTGCCTCTGCCTCTCCAGTGCTGGGATTAAAGGCGTGCGCCACCACCACCTGACCACTTATTTATTCTTGTAATGAGTAGTTTAGATCTTCATCTCAGCAAAGGTTTCCCATCAACTCTTCATTTAGAACAAACGGGTTTGGATGTCCTATTAGCTGTTTTTGGACCATGTGTTAAGTGAGTAGAAACAGAAATAGTTATGTGTGTGAGTAGCTATTAAGAGCGTAGATTCTGGAGCTGGAATGGACAGCCTGAGGTAGATCTTGACTGTGCCATTTATGAATGACCGTGAGCCAGCCACTTCGCTTCTCTTTGTCTCGGTTGCCTCCCCTGTGACTTAGTAATGACGCTCATAGCTTCTTTGGCAGCCAGCCCAGCCTGGAGCGGGCCTCACCTGCTGGGATTCACAGCCTCTTCCCCCTGATGGTGTGCCAGGAGTTTCTGTGTGGGCAGTGGAATGTGGGAGAACGGTGGCACATCACTCCCAATATCAGGTTATAGAAGATGCTGTGGTCACAGTCACACTTTCTTCCCTCCCTTTGGGTCACTCTCTCTTGGGTCACTGGCTCTGGGGCAATCAGATATTATGTATGAGGACATGGAGGCTATCTGTGAGAAACCCAGACCTGTCCAAACCACGAGCGAGCTTGGAAGCGGAGCTCCCATCCCCAGAAAACAATAGGCCTGCTCAGAAATTTGACTTCATCCAGGGAAGGGACCCTAAGCCAGAACCACTACGTAAGCCTCTCCCCCATTCCTGACGTATAGAGGCTATGCAATCCGTGAAGTTTGTTTCAAGTTGATAAAATGTGGGGGGAAAGTTTTCATACAGCTTGATAGTTTATTTTCATACCTGTATGGTGGAGTATAAGCTTCAGGATGATAATTGACACAGTGTACACATTGGACTAGGGTTAGTCAAATACACAACTTCACACTTCTCTATTCCTGGAAGATCAGTGGGGGAGACAGAGCATTCTGGCTGGTCAGAATCCACACAGTTAACTCTTGTTTTACAATCAAAGCCCTCTGCTTTCTTCAAGGCGATTTTGCCTGTTTGTCTAACAGTCTGCAATAAGCAGGCAGCCCTGATTTATACTCTCCGCAGAAGGGAAGAGAGATTGAAATGGTAAGTGCCAAAGAAATTAAAAGTCATTTCGTTTTTTCAATTCATTACTTCTGAAAAAAAATAAAAAAAACCAAGCCCAGCTTCATTACTGGATTCTGTTTTAGTGCTGATGATAATTGCAAAGGCAGTATTTTAAATTAGAATGTATAAGACCACATGTAATTAACCTGTACAGAAGGGATGAAACTTCATATTAGACTATTAAATCAATCCCAGCAGAATCGCTAATGTTGAGCAATTGGTTAGAAAATACTGTACGGGCAGAGGAAAGAGCTGGATGCTAATTAGCATCAGCGAGCATTTGCACCCTCCTCAGATGCAGTGAGTCTGGCAGATTATTTTCTCCTGGTCCTTTACCCATGCAAAACTGAGAATTCAGATTAGTTCAGGGTGAATGCTCAAAACCGGCGTGGCATTGAAGAGCTTTTGTAGACTGAGTTTGTGTGCAAGTGCTGGGACCTGGCGGAAGATCCCTGGAAAGGTCCTGGGTCAGCCTCCCTCTGAGTTTGTACTCGGTATGCTGCCTGTTTGCACACATAGCCTTTTTAAATATTTTGTGGTTTAGGAGATTGAAGCCAGGACCTTGTGCATGCAGGACGAGCACGCTACCACTGAGCTGCATCTCCAGCATACATAGCCCTCCTTCAACACTCACATCTAGTCTTTTCTTTTTCCTTTGAGACAGGCTCTCATTGTTTATTATTTATTTTTCATTTTTTCCTTTAATTGAAAAATAGATTCGTTTCCCATACAATATATCCTGATTACAGTTTTCCCTCCCTCTCCTCCTCCCAGTTCCTCCCCACCTCCCCTCCCCTCCCATATGGATCCACTCCCTTTCTGCCTCTCATCAGTAAAGAACAGGCTTCTAAGAGATAACACCCAAACATGACAAAATAAAATATCATAAGACAAAACAAAACCCACCACAATGAGGCTGGACAAGGCAACCCAACAGAAGGAAAAGAGCTCCAGGAGCAGGCACAAGAATCAGAGACCCACAAGTTCATACACTCAGGAGTCTATAACACATACTCAGAGGATCTGGTTCAAAGGGTCTCCTTATTTAATCCAGGCTGGCTTGTAATTTCTTATATAGTCTAGGCTGGCCTTGAACTCATTAGCCTTCTTCTTTTGCCTTCTGAATGCTGAGATAGCTGTATGTACCATTGTGTCTAGCCTTTCATCTTTATTCTAATTTCTTTTGTATGTGTGTGCACATGTGTGCGTGTTCATATGTCTATACACATGCATGTGGAGGCTACAGATCCCTCTCAATCCCTCAGGAGATGTCTCTCTTATTTTTTGAGATGGAGTCTCTCACTGAGACCTGGGGCTCTTGGTTTTTAGGCTGCTCTGGCTGGCCAGTGGGCCCCAGGAATCCTCCTGTCTTTTCCACCCCAGGACGGGGATTACAAGTGCATGCCCCGGCATGTCTGGCTTTTTATGTGGTGTTAGGGATCAAACTCATATACTTGTACTTGCACAGCAAGTAATTCATCAGCTGAGCTATCTCTCCAGCCCTCCTTGTTTCTTCTTGTTGATATCTTAAAACATCCATTTCTTCTCTTACTCTTTCTTTGCATCAAATCATTTAACCAACCAGGCAATACCAATTATTTACCCAACAAAAAGAAAAGTAGCAGAGTAGTAACTGTTTGTAGCCAGAAGTTTCTGTCCTGCCCAGTCCCACAGCTATTCAATCCCAAATAAACACACAGAGGTTTATATTAATTATGAACTGTTTGGCCTATTGCTCAGGCTTATAACTAACTGACTCTTATGCATAAATTAACACATAATTCTTGTCTATGTTTAGCCATGTGGCTTGGTACCTTTTCTCAGTCCAGCATTCTCCTCTCACTTCCTCTGCATCTGGCTGGCGCCTCCATCTCTGCCTTCCCCTTCCCAGAATTCTCCTAGTCTGGTCACCCAGCCTAAACTTCCTGCCTGGCTCCTGGCCAATCAGCATTTTATTAAATCAATATGAATGACAAATCTTTACAGTACAAGAACATTATCCCACAGCAACTGTTGAGTATGAGGGCAGAGACTTTAAGCTGTCTGTCAGAATTCAGCTCCTGATTCCCCTAGAGCAACCAGGCACACTGCATCTGCTTTTCCTAGACTCTCTTGCAGTGACCTCTGATCAAGTCTTCTCCATGGCAACAGGAGAAAAAATGATGTATGCCATTCCCAGATGCCCTTTAAGTGAATGGCTGTTCATCCTTTGACTTACTTCCCATACTTTCCTTGCTGGTTGGTTGGATGATGATGGCATCATAGTCTTAGAGGCCCAAGATGACAGGAGTCTGGGCACTTGCTATAGATTGAATATGGTTTGAATGTGTTCCCCAAAGCCATGTGCTGGAGGATTGGACTTAAGTGCAGGAATTCTGAGGTGGAAACATTAGGGATGGGGCCTACTGGGGAGTTAACTGGATCACTAGGCACATAATGATGGCATCACAGAGTGGGTTAGTTCTCCAGAAAGTGGATATTTATAAAGACCAGCCTACACATTGGCTCCTTCTGCACACTGTTCCCTTCTTGCTGCTATGCCATGTTGTCACCAAGCTCACAGGGCCCAAAGGCAGAAGATATGCTACCACTATCCATAAAACTATGAACTAGGTAAACCTTTCTATATAAAGTCCCAGCTTCAAATATTTTCAAACAGTAACAGAAATTAGTACTAATACAGCACTTGACTTACAATGTAGAACAGCTCAGTGCCAACCAGGTACACATGACTGACCTGTCTTGGGGGTGGGGGGGGGAAGAGAATCATACATTTTCATACCCAGCTGTTGTATCCCTTTAGTGTCACTCTACTAACATTTACGTGCATTATCTCAAGTAAGTCATATAACAATCCTATTAAAGTGACATTTTAGTCTAATTTTTTTGATGAGTCAAGGCATTTTACAGAAAGATCTGATAACTTGTGTGAGGACACCAGGTAGTAAGGAACAGGCTTGAGATTAACCTGGAGGGAAAAAAAAAGAACTTAAGGAGTTGTCTTCGAGCTCAAGGAAGCTACAGGTTACAGAAAAACCATCTTCTTTGTTCTTGAGAGCCATTAGAGGACTATGTGATGCTGATTGCTCATTCCTGTCACCCATTCAAACCTCAGCCCATGTTGTGTTGTGGACTACTGTGAGCACCATTCCTGATTCAGGCAAAGCATGGTGACTACTGTTCTTCTTTGGATATTAATATTCTCTAGAGTTCCAGAACCAAACCTTGTAGATGTAACAGTCTTATTAAATAAGAAATACAGAGCCAAATGCAGAGTTAAAAGCCCAAGAGGTCAGAGCAGTAGCTAAGAGCTGAGACTTAAAACCACCGTCTTACACTTCCTGCAACTGCTGTCCTTCCCCTCAGAAAGAGACCTACTTCCTGTGTATCTGTCTTTTTATTGACTTTCTGTTCTGCCTTCTCATTGGTTGTAAACCCAACCACATGACCTCCTCGTCACTGCCTGTCTATACAGACCTCTAGGTCTCTATGGTTGGTATTGAGATTAAAGGTGTGTGTCTCCATGCTGGCTGTATCCTTGAACACACAGAGATCTGCCTGTCATGTGATCGAGATTAAAGGTGCCCGGCTTCTGCTATGTCTTGCTATTAGCTCTGACCCCCAGGCAACTTTATTTATTAACATACAAATAAAATCACATTTCAGTACAAATAAAATATTATCATAAAACCTTTTTGGATACCAACCTTGAAACCACTCTGCTTCTTCCACTATTCTGTGGCTGTACTGGGGCAAACACTTCTGGGTGTGATCAGATAAAAGCACCTGTGGGTAGGGTGGCATTGTTTGAAGAAAACACAGAATGGGTCAGGCACCTTCAACACTGGGCACTTTTTGATGTTCTGCAGGTTGTGAGTCAATTCCTTTTTCCTTGAATACTCATGGCCTCAGTGAGCCACTTGTAATATTAGCATGGAGGGGAAATAGGTTAGGTTAGGTAAGAAGAGGCCCTGTAGTTCTCACTTTTATTTGGGCACTTACCTTGCAGATGTACCTTCTCAGCATCTGGTTACCATGCTGTGAGAGGTCCTTGGAGACTTTGGTGCTTCTGAAGACGGTGACCCAGCTGGACTCCTCACAGAAGCCAGCATCAGTTCCCAGCCATGTGCAAGTCCCTTCTTGGATATGTGGCTTCATCAAACTCCCAGTGAACACAGCCTGGCTACAGGGTGACTCTACTCCTTGCAAGCTTTCAAGCTGATCTTGCTCCCAATTTCTAGTCCACAAAACCATTCATTCAGGAGCTTAGTGGCTGTGGTAAGCCACACAACCAGGTACATATGGTTGCTTCTGGACAGCCTTGGATCAGTAAATTAAAATCTAAATATTGACTTGGGGTTTCGTAGGGGTGAGAGAAACAGTTTTATCCTGCTCTTCCTGAAGGGTATTCAGAACTCACTGGAGAACTTTGCATGTGGAATCTAGGGTCAGAATTGCAGGCAATAATAAATGTTGCTTTGACAAAAGTGTTTTGTTTTGAAGTTTAGTGTAGCTAGAGTTTTCCTGCCTGGCCCACAGTCAGGACAAATCTCTCTCACCCGCCAGTCCCACAGCCACTCAGACCCAACCAAATAAACACAGAGGCTTATATTGCTTACAAACTGTATGGCCGTGGCAGGCTTCTTGCTAACTGTTCTTATATCTTAAATTAATCCATTTCCATTAATCTATACCTTGCCACATGGCTCGTGGCTTACCGGGATCTTCCCATGCGGCTTGTCATGGTGGCGGCTGGCAGTGTCTCCCTCTCAGCCTTCCACTTCCCAGAATTCTTTTCCTTGTCCCGCCTATACTTCCTGCCTAGCCAATGGCCAATCAGTGATTTATTTACTGACCAATCAGCAACACACTTGACATACAGACCATCCCACAGCAGTTTAGATGGAAACAATCCATTTTTTTTCTTGTATCATTTGGTGGCATTTCACAGCTATTTGGGACCGGAAAGGCTTAGATATTAATGGGTTGGACTTATTTATACTTTTCAGACAGGGTCTCATGTATCCCAGGGTAACTTCAAATTCACTATGTAGCTGAGGAAGACCATGAACTTCTAATATTCCTGCCTTTACCTCTTAAGTGCTGTGGTGGAAATGTGGGAATGGTGGGACCCTAAATCAGCTGTTCTTTTTTTTTTTTTTTTTTTTTTTTTTTTTTGGTTTTTTGAGACAGGGTTTCTCTGTGTAGCTTTGCGCCTTTCCTGGAACTTGCTTTGGAGACCAGGCTGGCCTCGAACTCACAGAGATCCGCCTGGCTCTGCCTCCCAGTGCTGGGATTAAAGGTGTGCGCCACTACCGCCCGGCTTAAATCAGCTGTTCTTAACCTGTGAATCTTGATCCCTTTGGGGGGGGGGGTCAAATGACCCTTTCACAGGGGTTGCTTAAGATTATCAGAAAACACAGAAACTTAGATTATGATTCATAACAGTAGCAGAATTACAGTTATGAAGTAGCAGTAATTTTATGGTTGGGGTCACTACAACATGAGGAACTGTATTAAAGAGTTGTAGCAGGGGTTGGGGATTTAGCTCAGTGGTAGAGCGCTTGCCTAGCAAGCGCAAGGCCCTGGGTTCAGTCCTCAGCTCTGGAAAAAAAAAAAAAAAGAGTTGTAGCATTAGGAAAGTAGAGGACCACTGGTCTATCTGGTTTATGAGATGCTGGAGCTTGACCTGGGCTATGCATATGTTAGGCAAACACTCTACCAGCTGAGCTACACCCCCAGCCCATTAATGGGTTAAATTTAGAGACCTCTGTTGTGTATTAGTTTTATCAGGGAAAAAAGCTTTTTCAGTAAGATTTAAAATGCTTTTCAATCATTTGTGGTCAACTCCACTTAGAGAATGTTGTATTCTAAAGCCATGTTAAAGAAAAAATAAGGAAAAGGAAAAGAAAAAAAAAATCCTCGAGTTCTCAACAGAATTTGATATTATTGTTTTCAAAACGTCTTGGCCAATACCCTCCTGAGTTGTGCTATGTGGAGTCTGTGCCATGTTGAGCTTTATCATCCAAGAACTCTCCTTGGAACTAGAAGATTTGGAGGAAGAAGAAAGAGAAATCCCATCAGAAGTCTTCAGTGAGCCCAAAGCTGCCAAGAATGTCCAGGATTTGAAGTTGCATTTTTAAATTTTCTTTCTTCATGTGTCAAAGATTGATAACCCAGAGTGGGGTTTAGGGATGTTCAGCTTTGTATAAATGTGTAAAATACTTTAGGAAATTAGTGAAAGCCATTGAGCTCTAACACTCCATGGACCCAAACTTTTCATGCCTGAAGGTTTCTTTGGCATTCTTCTTAGGGGTGTGGCTATGGCTGTGCTCTAAGTGGCTACCAGATTACATAAACAGGTCATGCCTGACTGATATAACATGACCTCTGCAGGAGGGAAGGGTCACTGGTTCCTGAAGGGCTAGGATTTGGGCTTAAGGGGATGCCTCTGACTCACTGAGCTCTGCCCTTCAATCCCTGCGTCCTTCATGTCTCCCCAGGTTTCAGAAGGCTAATCCTCCTGCATTGTAATCTATGCAGACCTATGAGGATGGAGGGTGGGGGTGGGGCAGGATGAACACAGGGTTTCCTTCTTGCTTTGGTCCCTGAGTTCCTCAGGGCAGTGGTGGTATGGCTCCCATCATCTTAATCTGTAAGTCTTTCAGCGATCTATTGGTGCTCCCTGCCCCCGATTCTGCTCTCCTTTCCCCATCCCTCTGGGTTCCTTTAAAATGTCTGGCTTTACAAATGGACACAGATATATCTCATGCAAATCACATTCCACACTCTTTGGCTTAGAGGACAGGGTCTCAGCATAAGATATGAGCTGTTGTCATGTTGGGCTTCACATGAGGTAGTCATTCAGAGGGTGGCGTGTTTCCAACCAAGCCAGGTGGCGTTCAAACAGGTAGACAGAACCCCTGAAGACTGAAGAACCCCATAGATGCTAACCCATGTCTCCCTAAAATTCTACCCTTGTTATTTGGTTTTGACAATGCAACAAACTTTGTTATCTGGCATACATTATCACAGCTCTAGACACAAGGTCACATACCATGTGAACAGTGCCATCGTATTCGTGCATTAGCCACAAAGCCGCTCTGCAAATAGAAACCATTTGTGCCTGGTAGCTCTGGGGTTGAACATGAATGTCCAATCTGTAGCATGCTTACTTATGTTCCTGCTATGGCGTTAAGTGAGGAAGACAGTCCTGCAAGTCCCAGCATGAACATACCACGTCGCCTTATCCACCAATCAACATCTTCTGTAGAGAAAGATCATTGTTTGCTGATGAATGGGGTAATGAATGATCAAACCTAACCATTTGAGGATATTTATGAAAAGCCTGTTATGCCCTTGGCAGTGTGCTGGGTATTGTTGGTGAACAAGACGAATGTGACCCATGGCCTCAAATAGTTTAGAGTTGGCATAGGGGTACATCCTCACACCTTGTTCAGAGGGAGTTCACAAAGGGCCTGAACATGGAGGCATGACCCAGGGTCATGGGCTCCTCTTTATCTCATGTTCAAATTGTTATTGCAAGGGAGCAGATCCAGGCAGGGTGAGATGATCTCACTGAAGATTGGTTTGCCCATTACCATGTTTTTAAGATAATACATTGCATTTGATTGATGTATTGCCTGTTTGAATCTTAGTGTTTTTTTTTTTTTATGGGGAGATATTAGGTGTTCAGTCTGCTTCTCCATTGCTGTAGCAACATACCAGAGGCTGGGTAATTTAGAAAGAAAAGAGTTAACTGGGTGGTGGTGGCTCACGCCTTTAATCCCAGCACTCGGGAGGCAGAGCCAGGCAGATCTTTGTGAGTTTGAGGCCAGCCTGGTCTACAGAGTGAGATCCAGGACAGGCACCAAAACAACACACAGAAATCCTGTCTCAAAAAAAAACAAAACAAAACAAAACAAAAAAAAAAAAAAAAAAAAAGAAAGAAAGAAAAAAGAAAAAGAAAGAAAAGAGTTAGTTTGCCCTCCTCCCCTTTTTAGAGAGTCCTAGATCAAGCAGACCATCAGTTTGGTGTGCAGGGGTAGGGTGGCGATGTCTCTTGATGGATGCTGTCACAACCTTGGGGGCCCCTGAAAGAGCAATCACTTGGCAAGATGGGGAGATAGAGACAGATACAGGGGCAGGATTACTTGTTTTTAATAACTTCCTTTCATGGGAACTAATTGTGGTTCCATGAGAGTTAGCTTAATACCTTCCTAGGACAGAGTTCCCAATGGCCATGTTCTCTCCACCATGTTTCCCCATTTAGGGGTTTCCCCCCGCTAATATGGCCACAGCAGGGAGCAAGCTTCCAATACTTAGACCTTTGGAGGAACCCAATCTTTATCCAAACCATAGGAACAAGTCTTGTTCAGTATGAAAAGATTGTCAGGTTCAGTGGACTATGGGAAGGAGTTTGTCTAGGGATAGAGAGCCCTTGCTTTGCCTTCATAGGTAGGTTAACCTTTGGGAAGTCTTCTGAGTTCTTCGAATAACCCCAGGACTCCACTAACTGTAATTCCTACTTAAAGACACTTTCCTACTCTATTGGAGAAAGAAGCCAAGAAACTTTGGGCTCAATTGGTGTGTGTGTGTGACACAGGGACACACTAGGCTAGAATAAGAGGGGCTTGATCCTAGAGTGTGTGGACAGCAAGGGGGAGCAGGACCCCTGGTCTCGCTGGAACCACCTGCCTCTCTTCCTTGGGTTCCACACATAAATGTAGGATGGCCCTGCCACCTGCAGAGGAAAAGGTACCCAGGCAGTCTCCACAGTACACACTGTTGATCCAGTGAGGGTGGGGTAGATCACTTTTTCTAAACTCTCTAAGCTCATTGAAAATCTTAACAAAACTCTTCAAAGCTTCCATTTATCTATTAGAAGGTCAATTCTGTCTCCGAGTTGTTTTGTGTCAAGGTTATTTACATAGAATTTGCCACAGGGAAGGGCATTGCTTATCCAACAGAACGAAAATCCACTTTGTGGTTTTGGTCCCCTGACCCTATTCTAGTCTCAAAAGCACCAGAGACAACGGATTCCATCTTTTCGGAATGTGTCTCTGGGCTGCCATGCCTCGGGTCTCTGAGTAACTACTTCATGTCTAGAGTTGAGCACATTCTCACTGGTTGTGTTTAACCACCAGGGACTTACAGGACATCTTATTGTAAATGTCAGGTGAGATTTAGGAACTTTTTGGCAATTGTAAATCCAAGCTGTGAGCTTCAGGGACCCCCACTTGTCTTCCTTCTTGAAATTATGCAGCAGCAGAGCCCCATGGGTATGGTTTAGTGAGATCTCAGGCCAGAAATTTATTGAAAGTAATCCCCGACACAAGCAGAAACTTTTCCCCCCTTCAAAACATCTCTGTTAGCAAAAAGAATAAAATCTAGTTTCTTTCTCTCTCTCCCTCCTCTGACTCCAATAAATAAAACACCATCCATTTCTCCTCCTACTCCGAGTCTGGAGAGAACCAAGTGTTAGAGCCTGAGATTGGGGTCATGGCTATTTTCCTTGCAAGTTCCTAGGATCCAAAAAAAATCATTATTAAATGTCACAGGGGTTTTAGAGCTCCTGCTGTGAGTCACACACGTGTGGTGTTAGGCCTGGATGTGACACTGTTCGACATGTAACTTCTCTTTGGGGGAAACAAAACAGAACTAATCATGGTATGGTGTGATAAAGGTTATAGGCGATAAGTACATGTGTACTTATTATACATATGTATTATGTCAAAGAGATCATATCTTTGTGGGGTGCAGAAAGTAGAAGAAGTTGGCAATTTTACTCTTAGAAGATGCATGACAAGATTTGGAGATGGTATCTAGAGGTCCCGAATGTTGGCATACATCCCACAACACACAGGGCACTCTTTTTTTTTTTTTTTTTTTTTTTTTTTTTGGTTTTTTCGAGACAGGGTTTCTCTGTGTAGCTTTGCGCCTTTTCCAACAGGGCACTCTTAAAAGAAAAAGGAAATCTAGAAGAGCATTATTTTTAATTTTTTATTTCTTTTTTTTTTTTTGAGACAGAGTTTCTCTGTGTAACAGTCCTGGCTGATCTGGAACTCACTTTGTTGACCAGGCTGGTCTCGAACTCACAGAGATCTGCCTGCCTCTGCCTCCCAAGGGCTAGGATCAAAGGTGTGTACCACCACCAGCTGGCTTAAGAAGAGCATTATTAACAAGTTCTCAGATTCAAGTTCAATTTCTAAATGAAGTCCACATGTGATATCTCCATCCCCTTCTTTTGAGGAGGAAGAATCCTGCTTCCCTGAGGACCACAGTGCCCAGAGTCACATCATTGAGGACATTCTCATGGGTAATCTCAAGTTCCAGGGTTTAACCTCATGATTAGTGCCCTTGGAGATTACATCTTAGTCTGAGAAGCCCAAGAAAATGCACCTCAAAGCATACTCTCCCGAGGAGTCATCCATGATCATCAAGATAATGATACAGAGTCAGTTAATAGGCACAGGCTCAGTCACCCACTCTGATTTACTTGTAACAACAATGTAAGATAGCCTTAACAGAACTTGATATATTAAGTGTTCAGTTAGCTGAACTGAAGAGCCAACTTCCAGACTCCTCTCCCTGCAAAATATCAAAACTATGACTGGAAGGACTAACCAGTTTGTCTCTGATATTGCCCAATGACTCAGCAAATTTGAGTATGTACTGGTCATGACCAGACCTGTGACATCAATGTTGGATGCTGTAAAGGCACACTTCTAAGAACACAAATGCCCACTTCCGGGATCTAGTCTGAGTACATTAGAATGGCATAGAGTTACAGACTACAAAAGATCTGTTTATTCTATTCCCTGTTATCAAAAGTCTAGGGAGGCTGTCAATTGGGTAGAGGGAGACAAGTCACCCAAGTTGATCTTAATCTGGTCATTGAAGATCAATCAGGTCACCCAAGGTCAAGGTCACCCAAGTTGATCTTAATCTGGTTACCCAAGATCAATCAGGTCACCCAAGTTGATCTTAATCTGGTTACCCAAGATCAATCAGGTCACCCAAGGTCAAGGTCACCCAAGTTGATCTTAATCTGGTTATCCAAGATCAATCAGGTCACCCAAGGTCAAGGTCACCCAAGTTGATCTTAATCTGTCGCTTTTTCAGCAGTTGCTTATGAGCCACTTGGGCAGATGTCACATGGCTTTCCATGAGTTGGTGAGCAACGTTACAGAGGTCAATAGGAGTTCTAGCCATCTTCCAGGTACACTGGATGAATTCACTCAAGGTCTGGCTGAAGTGTCCTTAGCTAGCCAGGCTGCTATCCTGTCCATAATGAAGTGAATTGATAATTTCCAAAATAATCTCTCTCCAGTCAAGGATATTAAATCCAAGGAAGAAATCCCCCAAGATGGTCATGTAAGGCTGGGGGCTGTGCTCAAAGGTGACACCATGCCGAAGAAGTGGTGGGTTCATATCTATGCTACCTGGAGGGGTATGATAGCGTCAAAAATCTGAAAGAGAGCTGATCATGGCACAGATCTTTTTGTCTGCTATATCAGTTATCATTAAATAAAGTAGTTATCTTTACCCTTTAATTGATATTACAAACATTAAGGGAGGAAAAAAAAGAGTATTTGCTTCTAAATGCCGAAGACTGGGAAACAGTCCTACAGGGTGGTATCTGAGTAGACCCAAAGGTGACCGAGTCTGCTAGGCAGCAAATAAGAAGCCTATTCTGTTCAAAAGCTTCATTATTTGGGGATAGTTTTGGGGGCCCTAGAGAGGGTAAGATCAGAGGCTCTGGGCCTGGGGCATCAGCCTAGTGATGGTGTCCCTGAGTCACTGTAGTTCATGGCAGGCATAGCTGGGCAGGAGAATGCCATGTCTTCTTGGTGGCAATTCAAAAAGGAGAATTAAGGAGTTGGTCCTTCTCTTGGGCTGGAAGTGGGGGCTGGGGGATGGGCAGTGTATACAGGAGGGACTGAGACAGTAACTATGGTAAATGAATATTACAGGATGCCATTATTCCAGACCAAGCACTTGCATGGACCCCCCACAACTTAGGCTAAAATTCAACCTGAACTTCCCCGTGCTTTCCCCAAAGTTCATCACCAAGGTGAAATGAAGCTTTTTGTCTCACCCAAGAAATCAGGATTCGGGAGATCATAGCTTAATTTCCTGAATAGATCAGTTTCAATTGCCTGATAAATCCTGTCTGCTTTAATTCTTCTATAGAAAAAGGCACTCCAAAATGATCAACAATCACCAGTGGGTCTTATTTATTTGTTTGTTTACTTATTGTCCCACCTCCCTGTTCCTATGTTATAGGGAATGTAACAGAAACAAAGAGTTTGGTAATTTTTTTTTTTTTTTTTACTTTATTCAGCCCCTTTCTGTCTGTAAAACTAATTTCTGCCTGGCATATTGGAAGACATAGTCTACCTTTTCAACAAAATATTGCCTGTCTTTAGAATGAAAAAAATAAAGCCGACTGAGATCTTTAAACAGCCGTAATTCTGTTTTCTGACAGCTCCCACAGTAAGTGGATTAACTTGGGCTGTTTTCTACAATGTGTGAGGTGGCAAGACTATCACATGTGAACACCAAGAGTTAGAGATGTAGGAGCTGGCCAGTTGGCCTGCTCCACACAAAACTTTGGATGGAGAAACTAAGCTATACCATTGAATCTGCTCATATAAAGATGTGATCACATGAAGTGAAATAACTATCTGAATGGATATTCCCAATAATCAACGAGGCTGGCCAATGCCATTCTCTAGTAGTACAAATGAAGGAAACTGACCCAGAGCAACCGAGATGATGCCACTCTGTCCAGAAGTGTTGATTGTGGAATCCCGGTGTGGCTGGTAGAACGAGGTCGAGCCATTTCCTGTGATCCTTAATGGACTCTGCTGTCCTGTCCATTTGATTAATCCTCTAACTCGTGCTGACATTTGTTTGCTGGTTTTTTTTTGTGCTTTCTCCCAACACTTATCATGACAGTAAAAATACTCCAAATGTTAGACGAATGAGGTCTCTCATGGTACCTCATCCAGGACAACTGTTTTGCTTCTTGCCATTATCCACATGGATTCCTAGTTGCAAAGGTAATGTAATTGCAGTTGAGTTCTCTGTCACAGGGTAAGATGTGCTTGTCCCTCTTCTCCTAGAGACTCCATAGATCATTGTAACTAACCCACCTCAGCGATGTGCCATTATTTATCTGTCGGTCCATTTGTTTGCTCATGTTAGAAGCTTCCAAAGTTCTAGAGTCACAAATAATACCTTTTTTTTAAAACAATTTTTATTTTGCAATACAATTCAGTTCTACATATTAGCCACGGATTCCCTTGTTCTCCCCCCTCCCGCCCCCCTCACCTTCCCTCCCCACCCCGCCCCCCATTCCCATCTCCTCCAGGGCAAAGCCTTCCCCGCAGACTGAGATCAACCTGGTAGACTCAGTCCAGGTAGGTCCAGTCCCCTCCTCCCAGGCCGAGCCAAGCGACCCTGCATAGGCCCCAGGTTTCAAACAGCTGACTCATGCAATGAGCACAGGACCCGGTCCCACTGCCTGGATGCCTCCCAAACAGATCAAGCCAATCAACTGTCTCACCCACTCAGAGGGCCTGATCCAGTTGGTAACCCCTCAGCCATTGGTTCATATTTCATTTGTTTCCGTTTGTTTGGCTATTTGTCCCTGACAAATAATATCTTAACAAACTATTTTAATTTAATTTTTTGGTAAATACATATTTTTGGTCTTTCTTTCCAAGATTTCTTTAGGATACACTTCTATCAGTGGAATGGAAGTGTCCAAGTACATAAATATCTCCATGGCTCCTGTAGATACTGTCAAATTGCTTCTCAGTAGAATGTAAACAATATATGCAATGTATATAAGTAAGTGTAGCATTCTGGTAAGAGATTCCTAGTATTGAATATTATTTTATTTTAAAACTCTTTTTGCTGCTTTAATAAATATAAAATGATACCCCCCCAACACAATATCATGATACAATATTCCTGGCACTTATGCATTGGGGGTTGTCTTGCTGTGTTTCTCTGGGTTTCTGATACTTAGCCTGAACCTTGGACCATAACCTAGGCCTGCATCCCACACATTCTCTGATCCAACCTAGATGTTTTCAAATCTTGAGAGGTACCTGACTTTGGTTTGCTTCTGCTTCTTATAACCTTCGCCATTAATGGTGATACTTAGCTTCTAGATGGAGCCCGTGTGCTGCATCATGTTTAGAAGATCGCCTAAATGTATTTCTTTACCAGATTTATGGCCTTCAATAAATTTCTTAATTTCCCTATACCTGGGAACTACTGAGATCATGTATGTTAAGCAAGTCACACTTCCTGATATGGTATGAGTAACATCAATCAATCTTAAAAACAATAATCTATTTTCATAAACCCTATCAGCCTTTGAAATAGGTGCTGATATTATCCTCACTAAAGAAGAGGCATTTAGACTCCAAGAAGTTGAATCCTTTGACCAATATGGGCACTAATGCAGTGTGAGTCCTGGCCCATTCCCTGTGGAACCAGCGAGTAGGGCCATTGTTTAGGAGGAGTGTTCAGAAAAAGCTATTTCTGTATCATGGCTCCCAGCAGGAACACCTACGTGCAAAATTGACTACAAGCCACAAGTACATAGCTCTCCACCCTCATACTCTGTAAATCCCAAACTTCCCCTTAGCAGAATTCTAAAAAATGCCAGCAGCCACTCTACTACTATTCAGTCTGAGGGTAAGTAGGGTAGGGAGAAGATAAATCAGAAAGAACAAGAGTGACTGACCATTGATTGCACTTAGAATGTCCCACATCTCAAAGTTACAAAAGCCCGTGTCCATATGAACTCATTGCTCTGGGCTCTGAAGTTGAAGCCTCATTAGGGCTACAGTAAATGGGCCACTGGCCCAAACTCATGTCTAGCAGTTCGCCGGTAATGGGACGATGGCTAGTTACTCTTGATTGCTGGTCCCTTTTCTCGGAGCTGAAACTTTGTCATTAGCATAGTTTCAGCCTGAGAGTTACTGCCAGGGTGGAATTACTCTAATTAAGAGGAAAGGAAAAATATGTTGGCAGTCATTAATTTTTCTTGATTAGAGGGTGACCCAGTTTGAGGTTAAATGAAGAGGACTGGGGTGGTAATTTAGCACTCTAGGGGTTCGGAGGGATTTTTGTGAGCCGGAGAAGCAACAGCTGGAGCCCAAGATTGCCTGTCTGATTTGAATTTTTACCTAGTCGTAAAAAGGTGTGTAAGCAAGGGCTTTTCAGCAGCACCAAGCTCTTTTCTAAGAATACACAGAATCAAAGACGGAACCGTTGGTACAGCACTAGGATTTTTTTTGCCCCTCCCTTTTTTTTATTAGTTTATTTGAGAATTTTGTACAATGTGTTTTGATCACATTTCCACCTCCCCCAACTTGTCCCAGATCCACCCCTTTTTGTACTCACCCAACTTCCTGTCCTTTGTTTTTAACCCCTCACACACCATTTGTGCTACCCACACACTCTAGGGTGTGTGGCTGTCCCCTGGAGTGTGAAGGAACTGTCAGAAAACTGACCCCCTCTTTCAGCAGGTATCAATTGCTGGTAGCTCCTTAGCCTACATCTCTCTTTATTTTTGCTCCTTGGTTGTGAGATGAATTCTTTCGCTCTACCAAGCACTTCTACTACGGTGTGGTGCCTTGGCCCGTATGTAAGAGCAACAAGACCAACTGATTGTGGGCTGCAACTCCAAAACCACGGCTGTATTTAAAATAAACCCTTCTTCACAATCCTCGTAGGGATTAAAAAACAAACAACCATACAGGTAGGAAGCTAACCCAATGGTCCAGTTTCTTCAATGAGTCTCCAGATGCTCTCGGAACCCTATCCCCTCTCTCAACTCACCGAGACACCAGTAAGTCAATGAGGACAGCTGGAAGACGTGAGGTTTCTGGATTATATCTGAGTACTAGGAATGGTAGGAATGACTATTACATGCATTTCCACTTTGCATGAGTATCTGTTGCTACCAGCTTCTGTTTCATGTTTTTTTAATGAAAATAATTGTGTGTGGATATTAGCATATCTGTGAATGACTGTGTGTGTGTGTGTGTGTGTGTGTGTAGACCAGAGGTCAAATTTTTCCTCAGGGGACATCTACTTTATTTTTTAAGACAGGTTTTCTCAATGGGACCTGGGACTCAGCTAGACAGTCTGGCCAGTGAGCGCCAGTGATCCTCCTGCCTCTGCCTCCCTAGTGCGGAGATAGCAAGGACACACTGCCATGCCTGCCTTCTTGTGCTGGTTCTGAGGATCTAGCTCAGGTCCACACTTCTCTCTCCAGTGCTCAAAGCTTCATTTAAGTGCAAAACTGCAGGCACTACAAACTGGAAGCCTCCTGGGGCTGGACTAAAGGCTTCCAGACCCCTGGTGTCACACCCTTGTCTCTGATCTACCAGGGCTGCCTTGGCTCTGGAGACTGACACATTTGGGAGAGATATGATTTCATGTATACATATTTTTTCTTTTGTGGCTCACGGCTGACTTTAAAACAGTGGCAGTTTGTTAGGTTTTTATTTATGACGTGGTTTTTCAGAACTCACTGTTCACAAGTACTGACAAGGTTAAATGTATGAACGTGGAGGCCATTTTAATGTTATCCTCTCAGTTCCAAATGTTGCCCCTGAAGGGGATGCTGGGATTTGGCTACAGTGAATGGCATCCTGGGAGCGGCTGCCCTCATAAGTACTTAGTGAAACTGCGTTAAGACTTGGAGTTGAAAGGCTAAGTGCTGTGAATGCGACTTGAAATTCACACATAGATTTCAATTTGGCTGAATAAAGTTTTGTTTTCTTGGGTTTATCCTTAATTACTAAGTTTAATTAGCACTGCTTAGTGATGACTTTGGCCTCTTTAGCATTCTTTAACTTACTTGAGCTGAAAGTGAATGAAGAATCCTTTTTTCCCTTAAAGGTTTTTTTTTATTCCCCCCCCCCCCCAGTGGGAAATATTATAACTCATAGTCATTTGTAACTGATATCAACTGAGTTGAGTCAGAGGTCAGGAGGATGGTAGCTACCTCAAGTCCCCCAAGACCCTTTTCCAAGTGTCTCTTGGTGCCAACAGAAACTGACTCATTAAACCTTGATCCAGTGTGCAGACATGAAAGACTGCTTGGCATGTTTTTGAAACTTGAGCTGCCCTTTGCAAAGGTCTTGCCTTTATTTTTTAGTGGAAAGGCTGAGCATCTAGAAGCACAGAAATGACATGTCATTTTAGAGAGATTGTATGTGACAAGAGAAAAAGATGATGTCACACTTTTAGCTGTGTGTGTGTGTGTGTGTGTGTGTGTGTGTGTGTATGTTTAAGGAAATGTATAGAGAAACTCAATTATAGAGCAATTGATGGCTTCTAGAACTGTTGTTCTTTTAAGTAGAGAACTCTAGAAACCAGAAACCTAGGAGAAACAGTTCATTATCCTGATTATCAATTTCCCAAAATGTGAACCCCAGCGGAACCAAAGTATTAGAATGAAAATGAGGCTCCCCTAGTTGTCAGAGGTTCTCAGGGATTATCCTCAGGGGTCTGTCTATCACAAGTAGGGGGAAAGAATGTAGGAAAACTTCCAGATCTGTGGGTTTTAAAGCCACGGATTCAACCAGTTACAGATTGATCTAGGAAAAACATTGCAACTTATACTGAGCATGCACAGACCTTCTCTGGTTTTTAGCTCCCAAACCACTGACTTGGAGTTTCCACGGTTATTATTTACTGTTAGTGATGGAGAGATGATGTAAAGTCTGGAGAGGATAGCCTGGCAGAAAGTGCTCACCATGCCCCAGGGTCTTAGAGACGGCTGTCTGTCTCAGTCAGTGTTCTATTGCTGTGAACAGACGGGTCGTGATCCTGGCAACTCTTATGAAGAAAAGCACTTAATTGGGGGTTGGCTTACAGTTTCGAAGGTTTAGTCCATGGTCATCATGGTAGGGAGCATGGTGGCACACAGACAGACATGGTGCTGGAGAGGTAGCTGAGAGTTCTACATCCTGATCTGCAGGCTGCAGGATCTGGGCACTGGGACTAGCTTGGGTTCTCGAACCCTCCCAGCCCTCCCCCAGTGACACATTTTCTCCATCAAGGCCACATCTCCCAAATAGTGCCACTCCCTGATGACCAAGTGTTCAAATATATGAGCCTATAGGAGCCATTCTTATTCAAACCACCAGCGTGGCACAGGGGAACGTTTCAGAGACCAACATGGACATAGGAGCACCTAGGTCCTGGTGGGCTTTCCAGCAGGGGAGCATGGCTTAGTCTGATGATTATTCTATTCTTTTTGTTGTTGTTGTTTTTGAGACAGGATTTCTTTGTGTATCAGCCCTAGCTGTTCTGGAACTTGCTTTGTAGACCAGGCTGGCCTCGAACTCACAGAGATCCTCCTGCCTCTGCCTCCCACACACTTGGATTAAAGGTGTGCGTCACCATGCCCTGATGACTGTTCTATTCTTGAGTGGAGCAGAATAGTCTTATAAACCTTGTTGCCTTGTCTTTTTCAATTCTGTAACTTTTATTCCTTCCTTCAGTGACTGTTACGTATGTATTTAATTTTCTGAAGTCTGGTGCTTGAACACAGGACCTTGTACATGTTAGGTAAGTGTGCTGTCACTGAGCTATGCCTCTAGCCCTTGTCTTCTCAATTTTGAGGGAGAGGTAGTTTACATATCCCCAGTGATATTTTCCCCATTGAGAATCTTTTTTACAGTTTCATATATGTTCATGCCATGCCCTAACCATATGGGGGGGGGGTAGTGTTAATCCCCAACAGGATCGTGGAAGCTCCGTCTGAATTTGTGGATGGAGAACAGAAGCAGAAATGGCATCTAAAGTGTGAATGACATTGAGAAACAAGTCAAATATTTTAATGCCTAATTTGTAATGATTTTTAAAAATAGGAAAAAGGTGATTATAAGCACTGTTGAGTGCTGGTTTAAGTTTCCTGGTGTGTTCTGCTCTCATTTCCATTGGTAGGTAGAACCAAACAATACTTAGGGTCCTTTCTACATTTTTCGATTGTTGTCCCCCAATATATTTAGTGAGTGCATGTGTGTATGTATGCATACATGTATGCAAGCATTGGAGAGCTTCAGGGTTCTTGAGGGTTCTACGTCCTTCCTCACACAATGGGTGAAAATGGGAGTTGCAGACCTCGGTCCTGTTACTGTACATGTCGAGAAGCACCAACTGTATGAAAGATCAAATGTCATCTTTTCTACTGCTTTCTCTTTTTTTCCTCTGCTGCTCTGGAAGGCCAGTTTCCAAGCAGCCCTCTAGGGGCCAGTGAATCACAGCTGTCTCCATCCTATTCCACAAAATAACAAACCAAGGGAAGAGGGCAAGGAAGGGGTTAGGACAACATGCTATGTTGGCTCACACTGCTACATCGGCTCACGCTGCTCTGTTGCCTATACCCCTTTCCTCTGTCCCTCCAAGTGTTTCTTGAGGCCTGGGCCGTGGGGAGTGTGAGGTGCATGGTGCCTGAAACCTTTATTTAAAAATCTTGACTCTGTTCTTGGAAAGTGGGAGATGATTTTTAAAAGAAATCACTTATTTGGGGTGGTGGTGGAGGTCAGGCTTCAGACCAGAGAGACCACGGCCTTAAACAGAAGTCTAGAATTTCAGAGCTGGATGGCTCCCGTCCAGTTTTATTTTTCAAGAGGAATGAGAGACCCAGGGAGATGAAATGTCTTCCTGAGTGACCCACGACACCCACTTATGCCAACTCTGGCTTGTTTCGAGGGACTGTGGAGACATGAGGACCCAAATGGGTGCTGCAGAGGAATGAAGGCAGCCTGTGGAACTCTACTTCCTGTCCTGCAGCGGTGAAGAGATTGTCATTATTTTGTTTCTGCGTCATCTAGTATGTGTGATTTCTTTTCATTTTGATGATTTAGTGAAGCAAGTAATATATATGAGGTAGGGTATAATCAGGTTTTGTGTGTGTGTGCATGCACGCCTCTGTGTGTGTCTGTATTTTGAAGGATTTTTATATATCTTTTCTTCCCCTGAAAAATGGGTAAAAATAGGAATTTCAAATCCAGGGATATGTACCCAAGGCTGGCTTGAAGCTTGAAATCCTTCTGCCTTAGCCTCTGGATTGCTGGGATTAAGGGTGTGTACCAGCACACCTAATTGAGGAAAGGCTTTTAAAACCAAATTTGAGCTGGGCAGCAGTGGCACATGCTTTTAATCCCAGAACTTGGGAGGCAGAGCCAGGCGAATCTCTGTGAGTTCAAGGCCAACCTGGTCTACAGAGTGAGATCCAGGACAGGCACCAAAACTACGTGGAGAAACCCTGTCTTGAAAAAACAAGACCAACAAAAAAACCCAAAAAAGCCAAATTTGAGTACACATTACTAAATATTCAGTACCTGTTTAGTAGAGAAATTCAAACAATGTGGAAAAAAAAGGTTCCTGTTCTGGGAGCAAGCTGGGAAGATATCAAAAGATCATCTGGTCTAGTCCCAAATCAGAGTAATGAGGCTGTCACTTTTCTGGTCCCCTAAATCCTCATTGTTGCCACGAAGGCTGGCCTCGGGGTAATTTTGAGATTATTCTACACCAAGGAAGCTTTGGGACTTAATGGTTATGTAAGTAGTTAGTATTTATTGGTTCCTAGTTTTTTTCAGTATATAGAACAGCAGTGATTTAAGCAAGGAAATCTGTATCTCTCTTCTATTAGAAGGTGAATCAGGAGCCCAGGATTCTTCTGCATTCTTGGTCTGCCAGACTTAGAGTATTTCCTCACCATCAGGGTCTATGCTGTCTGGTCAGCATGTCCGTATTCTGAGCAGCAAGATGAAGGAAGGAGGAAGGGGCCCCTTCTCTTCATGAGCATGGTTCAAAAGTTGTACTCTTTACTTCTGCTCAAACCTCGGTGGCCAGAACTTAGTAAACTGACCATGCCTGGGTGCAAGGGGGCTGAGAAGTGTCCTCCTCACCCTGTCTGGCTATGCTACTAACTACAAGCTGTAGTTCACCAGTAAAGAGGAAGTAGACATTGGGACAACTGAGTCATTGACATGTAAACTGTAGAGACAGGATGGTCTGTTACCTCCTCCCACTGTTAAGAGGTGAGCTAGTGAGGGATGATGCCATAGCCATGACCCAAGCCTAATTTGGACTGAGTCACTAATGGTGACTCTCAGAGAACTTGCCTCTGAAGTTCTGTTATTCAAGTTGATGGCTGCCTGTGGTAGACTCCTGCCTCGTGTTCCTTTATCTCTGAGCTCCACTTTTTATTCTCCAGCATGGTGGGTGATAGCAGCCATGTTTGTCCCTTTAGTCATTGGGGTATTGACAAACAGTGGACACCTGGCTTGCCCAGGGCTATCACAATCTTCTCCTTCCGGACCTTTGGGACTATGACTGAGAGACTAACGTAAGTCATAGGCTTGAACTTGAGTAGTATACGCTCAGAAGTAGAGAGGGCCACCTTTCATTGGAAGAATAAGAAACAGAGAAAGCTTGTCCTTAGAGGAGAATGAGGAAGGTGTTGAGAGAAAGTAGCTTTCAAATATTCTCAAGGACCTGGGGAGAAGTGGGGGATGGGGGAAGAGCTGCCTGGTTACTGATTCCCTGCAGCCGAGGACTCTGTTTCACATAAGCTGAAACACGTTCATTCTTATTTGTTAGGACTTTCTTTTAAATACATCATACATATAAATGTATATATGCATATATATATATATATATATACATACATGCATATCATGTATATAAAGCTCCTTTATACACGGGAGCTCTTAATTTTTTTAAAAAAAGGTGCCCTGTCTGACAGTAGAGGATATTTTCCCCCAAACACATCTTAAAATCTCATGTATCATCTTAACAGCTAATGGCTTGCAAATTTCAATTTTCTGCTTGTCACTAAAAGTGACAACTCAGAAGAGACTATAGAAATCGATTCACCTAGCTAAAGCTATCTAAAGTAGGGAAGCTAAATGGGTCAGCCGGTGGAGGCCCAAAGCATGGCGTCTCTCTCCAAACAAAACAGCAAGGAATCCGCACAGGAAGGGGTGGGAGGCAGTGTGGTGATTCTAAAGGGTTGTGGGAAACAGCTCATCTTTGTTTTGAACTGTCTTCCTCCCACATCTGTGAGCATGTGGGTCTGAAGCAGATTATAAGTGGGTATCAGAAGACAGCACTCACTATACATGTTTCAGTTGACTTCAAAGGAAAAATGCATAGGTAAGTCCCCAACTTGCTCAAATAAAATTGAAGAGTGGAGACTCAGATGAAAGAGAGTTCATGCTACAAATATCCCCCTATGACATATGAAATCTACTACAAGAATATATTAGAGCCAGACTTCAATTAAGTGGAATCTAATGCATTAGAGCTTTCAATTGTTGTTGTTGTTGTTGTTATTATTATTATTATTATTATTATTAATGCCCACTTAAATCATGTCTATAACAAAACAGATCTGTCCCATCATTGTTCCTGCTTTAGATCTCTTAAGTAGGTCTTTTAAGTTGACATTTATTTATCTAGACCCACAGAATTGGCCAAATAGTTGGGGTTGAGAGCCGGAGAGACTTTTGGGCCGTCCAGCACAGTGTCTTAAAACCTTGGCTTCACATTATAATTCGCCTTTAGAAATCCTCATGTTAGGGCTAGAGAGATGGTTCAGGCAGTAGTGTGTCTGCCATGAACACATGAGGACGTGAGTCTGGGTCCCTGACACCTGTGTAAAAGCTGGGAATGGTTGAGCATATCTGTGACTCTAGCCCTGGGGTGGTGGAGACAGATGGGTCCCTGGAGCTTGCTGGCTAACCAGTCTAGCCAATCAGTAAGCTCTGGGTTTAGTGAGAGACGTTATCTTAAAAAGCAGAACGTGATATTGGAAGCTATTCCATGTCAACTTTTGACCTCTGTACCACTCTCACAATTGAGTATTAGCAACACAGCAACACACACACATACACACACTTCCTCTCTCTCTCTCTCTCTCTCTCTCTCTCTCTCTCTCTCACACACACACACACACACACACACACACACACACACACACACACACACACACCCTGATGTCTAGGCTTTAGTAGATAACAAAGCAGAATCTATGGGGATGGGACCTGGGCATCTGAAAGTTTCCAGATAATTCTAAAGTATGGCCAAGTTAAAAGTCAGAGATCTTTCACGGTTCTCTCAAGAAGTGCAGTGACTAACCCAAAGTGCCCACCCCCCCCCAACAGAATCGGGTCTCTAATCTAGGGCTTTCTACAACAGTGTAGAGCTTTCCCAATGCCCCCCAGGCTCCAGCAACACAGGACCAGCGTGTTCCATCCACACTGGCTGTTAGGCCAGTGACATCTCACTTTGACGTGTTTTCTAGTCCTCTGAAGGCCTTCTTCTTAACTTAGCTTCTGATTCATAAGTCTTGAATGGGGCTGATAATTTGAATTTTTAACAAGTTTTCAGATGATGCTGGTGGCCCGAGTCCCACACTTGGAGATCTACTGTTTTAAGCTCTTTTGGGATTTCATTCTTTCCTAGGACACACCTCCCCAGCACCCAGGTAGTAGATCTTCACTCTACTATTGGCTGTTTGTTGATATTTCTCTTTGTTTGTCCAAAATGCTATTCTGTCCACCTGGAAGCTAAGACTTACTGCAGATAAACTGTTCTTTTAGGGAGGAATCCTCTAGCCGTGTGCTCTGTGGAATAGCATTTGGCTACATCATTCCCGAGAAGCTTTATTAGAAAGCTTATCCCCGAGAGAGTGAAGGATGTGCTTCATAATGGGCAACACCAAGGAGGTTGAAGTTCACTGACAAGCACCATTCGTTAGGTGGGATGCATGTCTGAGCTCCGCTTATCGGCCTCCACATGTGGCTGGTGGTAGAAAGAAACCTGGGCACCGGAGGAAATCCAGGCCTAATCCTTTCCCATCAAACAAAGTGGAAGATAAGTGGAAGGTTGAAATCTAAAAGCAGATGGCTGAGTTCCTCCATGTGGGGCTGTAAGAGGTGAACCTTTGTGATAGGAGTATTTATGGATTTGGGGGAACCGGACAAGGTATTGCCGTAAATGTCAAGCAGGCCACAGATTTTGTGATGGGAGCCTGTCATGATGACTGCAGCTCATTCAGAGAAAGATAGCTGTGCTGTGTGTCTTCACACACGCATGTGGGAGCAACGAGACTGGTTCCTACGCCATGAGCAAGACTAACATGGCGGCTGGCGGACAGGGCTGCTAAGAGGAATCCTCGTAAGGGCTTCTGTTAGGGACAAACTGGCCTTTTGGTCACAGGGAGGCTCTATGTGGAGCTGGGAACGGGGTGATAGGGAGTTAGGACTCCGCACATTTTCACTAAAGAGCTGTCCCCCCAGCAAGAACATCAGGTCTATAGAATTACTCAATGAAGCAGGCCATTCCTGTCCCGACAGGTTCCTATACTATGTGAGGCTATAATCTTCTGCAGGATGATGCCTTGTGTTCCAGGGCTGTCCCTTTGGTAGCTGACATCTTTCAGTGGACAATCGACATTCCTGATCTTTTAAGGTTCTATCCCCAGTCTTTGTCTTTGATGGATAAAAAGAATTCCTTAGCATACAAAGGCATAGCTAACTGGACCTTGGAAAGTTATTCTCTCCGGAAAAAAAAAAAGTACCACATGGGCTATTTAGAAATCCATTTTTAAAACCCAAAGAGCCCTTTCTAACTGCAGTTTTGAAACAATCCTGCAGAGCTATGCGCTTTGGGGGGGAGGGGTAGCCTTTTGTCTCCAGCTCTGAGGAACACGTGCTCCCTGTCTCAAAGTGGGCAAATCAAGCAGGAAGATTTTCAATTGTAGTTTAAGCTGAGTGGACCCTCCAGATTTTCCCGGAGCTTGTCGGAATTCTATTTCTGGGAGGTTGCATTGTGATTGAGTAAGACAAAGGGGGAGGGCAGGGGAGAAGAATCAGAATGAGAAACAAGCCAAGAGAAAACAGATGTCTCCATGTCACACGCAGAGTGCTCATTTGGGCTGTTCCAGAGTCTGGAGGAACAGCTTTGGACGTGAACAGTAAACATAAACAAGAAGCAGCGGTGGCCCTGGGGCCCCACGGTGGGACTGTCCCACACCTGTAGAGTCTAGCTTCTGAGAGCTCTTGCAAGCTGCCTATACACCTGGGAGGGAGCCAAGAGCATGCCCTCCTTTGGAGCAACTGGATAAGGCCCTCTTGAATCCCACCTGATTGTAAGTCTCAGTCTGTCTTTTTCGGGAGAATTTGCTTTCTGTTAGGTTTGGGAACAGGATAGGTGGTGCCATAGACACATACCTTCCCCCAGTCTGTCCTTTTCTGGCTTCCACGATTGAAATCCACAGCCTGAGTTTCCTGTGTCTTCAGTATTGGTGACCAGTTCAATGAGGCTTTCAATGTCTGTCTGTGTAAGCCAGTGAGCAGATCTCAAACATGTGGTCCCCAGACCAAAGGCATCAGCACTATCTGGAAAACTTCTAGAAATAGAAACGCTTCTAGGCTAAGAACTCTGGGAGGGACCCAGGCCCATGTGGTTTACAGTCTTCAGATGATTCTGGCTGAATCCTGAGACGGGCCCCTCTGAGACTGCCCTGGGTAGAGTTTAGCCACAGACGGAACTGAATTTCTCCATCTGAACTTGGGGATCCGAAGCAGGTTAGTGCAAGAGGTACAGTGGAGGGGAATATCTGGCTCACATTTGTCCCACTATATGATTCTCTATTTTATCTGAGTGTTAGATCTGCCCCGTGGCCACTGCTAGTGGAGTTGACCTCGGGTAGTGATGCTAAATGATGCTGGCTCACCATGGACCTTGCCAGTGTCTCTTTTCTGTCACATGGTGTAGAGGCGTCCTCGGGGCTGTCTTCTTTGGAGTTGTCCCAAATATGTATGATACACACATACACACAGAAGGCAGGGAGGCAGGCAGACAGACAGACAGACAGACACACACACACACACACACACACACACACACACACACACACACACACACACACACACCCCAAAGGCTCAGAGGACATCTTCTATGCTTTCACTTTCTCTTCTCTTGGGAAATGAGCCCGAGAAAGGCAGGCAGCAGAAATTCTTTGATGAAAAACTCTGTTACATGCTACTCATGGAATTGCTTTCCACATGTCTTGGCTATAGAAGTTTCAATTGCAGAGTAAATAGTTCATGTGTCTACTGAAATTAACCCCTCCTTACCTTCTGTCTTTGAGTCAGCCATACTGTGTCAATGATCCCTCCCTGTGAGCTTCATGAATGTTGATGAACATTTCACTATGAGCACACAGTGGACACTTCCTCCTTGGGTCTTGGGGTTAGAGTTTTTTTTTTTTTTCTGGAAAATATCTTTTGGGTTGCCCACACATCCTGAGCCCTCTTATGAGTAAAACTGGAGGAAAACAGCTATACCCTCTTTATTCCTCTCCCTCTTCTTGGCAAGAGGACAAAATTTAATCCTGACCTTTCTTGAACAATCCATTATGGTGTGTAAGGGGCAGCCATTAAGAGATAAGAGTTTTCTCCTCCTGTATTTGGCCTCTGAGATGGAGCCAGGAATCATATCGAGAGGAAGTCATACTGCATTTCTTTTCGGATGATGTTGGAAAGATTAAGTTATTAAAAGCTTGAACTGGTCCTTGCCTGTGTTATGATTCTTTTTTGCAGTGTGTCCTAATTTTTCAGTAAAGAACTTCTCAAGTCTTTTCTGAGCTTGGTGTAGAGGTTTGGGGGAGAATGAGGAGACGGAGTATAAAACAATAGAGGGGACTTCCCAGCTCCCATCTTTTGATAACTTCTGTGGGATAGGGGAAAACTTTTTTTTTTTTTTTAAACACTTAAAGAGTTTCAGTGTGGTTATACTGAATAAGGGTGAACCACGAAGATGCTTGATAGGTCTGTGTATTATTGGTTGAAACAAGTGCCATTGCCTATTGGCTTGAGACGGGAAGCACCAGTTAGGAAAAACCAGGTGGGTCATTCCAAGGTCATGGTGGGTTATTGATTTGAGCTCATCCAGAGGGCATTCTCTACATGAGCGGGTTGTCCCCTGGCTCTGGTTCCCTTCGCTTAGTGGAGGCAGGACAGGAGATAAGAGGGCCAAGGAAGGTGAGGCTGAGAGCACAGCCCAGCTCCTTCCTGCTGGTGCACTGCGGGGGGCCCCCCCGCACCCCCTCCCCCAGGGCAGCCTTCTCCATTCAGCTTGTCTCTCGCGGTTCTGGGGTCCTCCCCTCCCCATCCGTTCAGGACCAGGGGTGGTGGTAGCCCCTGCTGTTGTTTGCTAGTTCCCCTCAGTCTTAGCCCAGCTTTGGAAACGATCTCTCTATCCAACCGGTCTCAGATTTCTGTTTTGAGTGTGCTGTTCCTGCCTTCCCGGAACGTGACAGGGAGGTCTGACAGAGACAACCAGCACTGGGGAAAAAAACTGCCCCTGCCTTTTTATTTATAACATTCACACCCTCTCAGCTTTATCATGTGCGTGGCCCATTATTATCCATTTGCTACATCACAACTTCGCAGCCTCAGCTCCCACGACTACAAGCCACCATCTCTTTGGATTTCTAATTAAAAATTTTGAGTGAGTATCAGATGAGCTACTCTTACTTCTAGGCCATATCATAAATGTCTGGAAGCTCCTAAACTGGCTCATTTGCTCAAATACTCTTGTTTCCACATCCAGTAGCTTTGGCTTCAGGTAATCACATAGTACAGAATATTTATGGCTGGGGTGGTTCCTTTAGATGGGGAGTGGCCATTGCAGATACTATAACTGACTTGAAATTTTATTTATTCATTATGTGTGTATGTCATTTATGCCTGTTTATGCTTGTGTGTGTGTGTGTGTGTGTGTGTGTGTGTGTGTGTGTGTGTGGTGGTGGTGGTGGTGGTGTACCCACACACACATCTTCGGGGGACAGATGTCAACTTTGGCATCTTTCTCTATTACTCTCTACTGTATTTTTGAGACAGTCTCTCACTGAACCTGGAGCTCATAGATTTTGCTAGACTAACCGGCGAGCCCCTGGGGTGCTCCTTTCTCTGTTTCACCCCCAGCAGTAGGGTTACAGGTGTGTACCACCACACCCTACTTTAATATGAGTCCTGGAGACACAAACTCAGGTGCTCGCTAAGCAAGGGCTTTACCCAAGGAACCATCTCCCCAGCCTATAGTTGTAATAAATAATGGTGTATTTTGCTATAAGTACACATTATGAACTAATTAAATCAAGGCAATGGACATACCCATCACCATACTTATCATTTTGTGGTGAGAATGTTGAAGATTTACTTGCTTAGCAATCTGGGTATATATTATTGTTCATCATTGCCATGATGTTCCACAATAGATCCTCAAACTCGCTCACTCTAACTGGAACTTCATATCCTTTGATGCATCTCCTGAAGCTCCTCCATGCCTGCAGTCCCTGATAACTCCCCCTGGACTCTCTCTTCTTCTATGAGTTTAGCATCTGTAGATTCCATATGCAGTTGAGATCCCATGGTATTTGGCTTTCCGTACCTGGCTTGTTTCACTTAGCACAACATGCCCCGTGTTCATCTATGTTCTTTCAGATGGCAAGGATTCTTCAAATGGTCTGTAGTATTCCATTGTCTATACCACATTCTCTGTCAATGGACACTTTGGATGTTTCCACATTTTGGCTAGTGTGAATAGTGCAACAATGGGCATAGGAGTCCACGTCTCTTCCACATATTAATTTCATTTCCTCTTGCTATATGCCCAACAGTGAGATTGTTGGGCCATGTATTGGTTCTATTTTTAACCACTTTAGGAACCTTTGTATTTTTTTTTCTTATAATGGCTATACCTTTTTACATCCCTACTGACATTCTTGTCAAAATTTGTTCTTCTAACTTCTTAATTAACTAGTTTACTTTTACTTCACATCTATGGGGGTTTTGCTTGCATGTATGTCTGTGCAGTGCATGTGCAGTGCGTATGCAGTGCGATGGGGACCAGAAGAAGGCACTGGGTCCCCTGGAATTGGAGCAATAGATCCTTGTGAGCTACCAGGTGATTACTGGAATAAAAACCTGGGTCCCCTGGAAGAGCAGCCAGTGCTCCTAACCACTGAGCCATCTCTCCAGCCCTTCTTTTAACTTTCTGAAGAGTGGTTGGCTTAATGGGGATGGGATGACTTCTTGTGGTTTTGATTTGCATTTCTCTAATGTTAGTGAGTCTGGGATTTTTTTTTCCCCAAATAATTGTTGGCCATTTGTATGTATCCTTTTGAGAAGTGTTTATGCAGGCCATGTATTTTCAATGAGGTTATTTTCTTTCTTGATGTTGTGCTGTTTGCACCTACGGATTTGGATATTAACTCCTTATCAGTTTTATTATTTGGAAACATTTCCTACTTTGTAGGCTGTCTTTCCCTCATTTTCCCCCCTTGATGGCAGACATCTTAGTCTGATGTAATTCTCTGCTTCACAATTTGTCTGTTTATGATTTTGTTCCCAGTGCTTTTTGGAATCATATTTAAAAAAGAATTAAAACATTGTCCAGATAAATCAGAAGATTGCCCCTCTGTTTCCTCTGAGTAATTTTACAGATTCAGGCCTTGTGCTTAATCTTCTAGTGTACATTTAGCTGATTTTAGCACAGTGTGGAGCCAAAGGGGTTCGATTTCATTAATCTGACTGTAGAAACCCAGCTTTCCCCACACGAGTTATTGATAACCGTCTTTTCCACTTCGTGTTCTTGCTACTTTTATCAATGATCCATTTACTGTGAACATGTAGATTCATTCTCTGGGTCTTCTCTTTTGTTTTCTTAGGCTGTATGCCTGGCTTTGGGCCAGTGCCAGCCTGTGTTGAGTTCTGTTGCTCTGTATTGTTGGGTGAAATAGGAGTGCGGTACCTACATGAAAGATTTTCAGTCTAATCATTTTACATGTCTAGTGATATTTAACACACATTGTATAGCCACCATAAATGTTAATTTCCAGAATGTTTAAAAAAATCACTCCAAATAGAAACTCTGTGCTTTTAATGAATTTAATGCAGTGATTCCCAAATATCCCTTCTCCTAAACCCTGGTAGCCTTGATTCTACTTTTTATTTATATGGATTTGCCTCTTTTTAGATACATCATGCATGTGAAATCATATAATATTGTCCCTTTGTGTCTGCCTTATTTCCCTTAGCATAATGTCCTCAAAGATATCCATGGTTAGTATATATGAGAATTTCATCCTTCTTTTAGACTAGTAAAATATTTCATAGAATATACATGTCATATTTTGCTTATCCATTTATTTATTGAAGAGCATTTGGGATACTTCTACCTTTTTGGCTATTGTTGTATAAGATATATAACTTGGAACTCAAATCTGTTTCCTCTGTCTCATGTCCTTGCACCCTTCAAAATGTAGAGCCTAGTTCTTTTCTCCGACTATTCAGGGAGTCTGGGTGAGTGAGGGGCCCCGTTCTGAGACCCTCCCTTCTGCTGAGAGTCAGCAGGCTGCCTAGTTCAGTTTACAGAGGAGGAGAAATGGCCTTGGAAACTGCCTAGCCGCATTACCTTTTCAATTTCTGAAATACCTCAATCATCTTTCCCAGGGTTGGATCCAATTTCTCCCTCTCTGAAGCAATTCTGTTTTCACTCAGGGCTGCATCAGTGAGCAGGCGAGCTGATAGGACCTGGGGAGACTGACGACTTGGCCTTCCTCATGTCCAGATGCTGGTGCACCGGACACTGGAGGGGTAGTAGTTAAGTGTTTGCTCTTAGACAGCTATGAGCCCTTGCAAAGACTCTTTACAAAGAAAGGAAGTATCTGACTCAGTTTCAGGGGCTTTTCTAGCAGTCTGCCTAATATATCTCTTTTAATTTGCTCTTAAACCCTGTGAGGCCAGTGTTGTTGCCTCCATTTCACAGGCAGAGAAACTGAGGCTCACATAAGTACCTTGCCTGAATCTAGTAAAATGACTGGGACTTGGGCTCTTGACCAAGCTGTTTTCATGTCCACTGGGTCGCAATTTGAACTCTTGACATGGGAATAGCACTATCCCATTGGTGGCTCCTCCTCCACTCCCATCTTTAAGAGGGCCTGGAGGAGTTCCCAGGGTCTGCCACCCAGACTGCACTGGATGGTTTAAAGTAACTTGAGAGAGGGGTTGTCTAGTTGATTTTCTGTTGCTGGAATAAGATACATGACCATGGCAACTTATAGATGACAAAGTTTACTTGGGGCTTACAGTTTCAGAGGATTTGAGTTATGACCATTATAGTAGGCAGCATGGCAGCAGGCTGGTAGGCGGTCACGGTACAGGAGCAGTAGCTAAGAACTTACATCCTGAGACACAATGACAAGGCAGAGAGAGCTAATTAGGAACGGCGTGGGTTTTTGAAACCAAAAATCCATCCCCAGTGACATACCACTTCCAACAAGGCCATACCTCTGAATCCTTCCCAAACAGTTCTAACCAACTGGGGATCAAGTTCCCAAACATATGAACCTGTGAGGGCTAAGTTCATTCAAACCACCAGAGGGACATATGATAAGTGTTTTTTTCTATACATCATGCGTTGCTTAGCACATAGTAGGTGGTTTATAAATTTAGCACATAGTAGGCGTTCTATGTAGATTTACAAATAGTTGAGCTGCAGATGGGCCAATTGGAAATAGTTTTGGTCAGATCATTTCTTTTTAAGGGAGAGCAGAGTAGAGGGGAGGTGTCTATAAAATAATTTATCATGCCTATCATCCCAACATTGTTTCTCACGTTTCATTTGTGCGTGTGTGTGTGTGTGTGTGTGTGTGTGTGTGTGTGTGTGAGAGAGAGAGAGAGAGAGAGAGAGAGAGAGAGAGAGAGAGAGAGAGAGAGAGAGAGAGAGAGAGAGAGGATCTTATAGCAGTGGACATTTGATGGCCCCTATAAGCTAGAATCCAATCAAAGCACTGCAGGACTCTGTCTTTGATGTCCTCTCCAAAGACTATAATTTTGAGAATTGCTTTCTTGATTGGCTATTGTAGATGGGTAAGGAGAGGCCGGTGCTCAGGTAGGGCAGCAGGAATGTTCCTGGAATTCCAATGGAGATCTGCTTTGAATGCTTGGTACTTATTCATGAGAACTCTTTCATATGGAATCACACTTCCTCGCAAATGAAAATATTTATATATGACAGTATTCACGCAATTTGGAAAAAAAAATTGCAGCCTGCATTGGCTTCCCTTTCCTCTGTGCCTGCCATCCCAGAATATTTTCATTCTTCTCCCAATATTAATAAAAAAAAATCAAACTTTTGCAGGCTTCACTTGGTTCCTGACTTTCAATCAGATAAATCTGTGAGCTGAATATTTCCTTCTCTTCTTTCAGTATTCATGAGGGATTTGTTCATGGCTGGGCTGGTGGGTTTTAGCATTTGTCTACATCAGGAAAGGCAGGTTTATTCTTTGGGAGTTGTGTGTAACTTACAACCTACATATTTCTTGCCCCTCACTTGCCTTTCCCATCTTTTCCCCCCTTTGTTTGAATTTAGAAGACTTCATTCCCCTCCCCACCCCCACCTCTGTTTGCTGTTAGTACAAAGTTAAGGAGTTATGGCTTAAAATATCGATCCAGCTCCTCTACCGAGACGTTGGTATCTGGGTTGTGCATTTTGATATGGCTGATTGAAAGTGGTCTGGGTTAAATTTGCTTAATAGGATGTTGCACTCCCCTCTTGAGTCAATTTTTATCCATTTTATCAAGTTACTTATTGATTACAGCTCTCGCCATACTCACATTAGTTTTCTGGGAAACTTAAAAGAAATATTATGTTTCTTGCTCTGAGTAGGCTAGGGATGTCATAGCATCTAGCTCATCGGGGACTCTCCAGTGATCTCAATATTTCAAAGTGACTCCACTTCCTCATAGGCACGTGACTCGGCATCACGAGGGCAGTATTGGTTATTTTGAATAGAATCCATATCAGAAGTTTGGCCCTCTTCTCCTCCATTAGCTGTATTTTCTGGGAATCTTATGCTTGAACAAAGGGAATCCCAAGGAAGGCGTGAGGCAGGCATTTTGGTTTCCCCCAGAGAAACAAGTCTGGTTAAGTTGCCAGGTATGGGAAAGGGTGGGCAGCTGCTCTCCTGCCTGAGCACAAGGTGAGGGGCCGGGAGTGGAGGTGGAGAGAATGGCTTATGCTCTGTCATGACCTGGCCAAACTTTCAGGCATGTTCATTCTCCTTGATTTGCAATCAGGAAGTTCCAGTATGAGGGTAGAGGGTGTGATTCAGCCCCGTAGATGGTCATGTTTCTCTAGCTCCCTAGTCTATTATTGGGGTCATCTGAGACACTGAACAAAGAGGAAATGTTTGCTTTGCTACTGAGTTGCAATTTTGTCTGTGTTCATGGTTATTTCTAGAGCCAAGCTCATACAACACTGTGACACTGGGCATGTGTAGCTTGACATAGTTATACTGAGAAAGCTTTATGTGACATGTAGTTTTTTAATTTCTATTTTTGAGGCATGGTCGCATGTAGCCAAGGCTAGCCTTGAAGTCACTATATATCTGAGGATGACCTTGAACTCCCAGTCTTCCTCCCTCCACCTCCATTCCATCATTTAGTTTATTTATTTCTCAACTGTGCCACCACATCTGGTTTATTTGGTCCTTGGTATTGAACACAGGGCTTGAGATGTGCTAGGCAAGCACTCTTCCAACGGAGCTAAATCCCAAGTCCGTTTTTACTCTGCTGAAGCAGCAACAGAGTAGAAAGCAGACCAGGTGTCCAGGACCTGAAGTGGATAGTAAGTAAATGGGCTGCCCAATCTTATTTTGGAGAGACCTACATTTAGCTGCCTGCCTCTAAGACAGCCACCGTTGATCCTTGGCCCCTGTCTTGAATCCTGTGTGTGGTCCCTTCCCATACTGTGTCAGGATTCTTCTATGTGATTGGTAGGATATCCAGAAGTGATAGCATATGATTCTGAGGCTAGGCCACAAGAAGGTTCTATGCTTCCTGCTCTGCACTGTCCTGCAAAATCCCTGTTTGGGGGAAGTGGGGAGGAGCCAGCAGCCACGCTGTGAGCACATTTAAGCAGCTGGATGGAGAGGTCTATGTGGTGAGGAGCTGAGGGGATGAAGGATGGAGTGTTTATCGGCCAGTCTGTTTCTTTTTCTGAATCTATTGATCAAACTCACTCCCTGAGGAGATGATTGCCTTGTAGTGCAGGGGATGGAAGTCAGCAGCATCTTATTCAAGTCTAGGAGACAGAGTATTGCTCAGGAGAAAAAAAGAAGCCATTGAGATGGTACAAGGAAGAGCCCAGGTGGGGTTTTGTTGTTGCTAATTCATGGGCTCTGATCTAGAAATTACTTACACATGGTGGGACCTGACCTATAAATTACTTATTCTCTGTGGGCCTTACTTGTTCCCATCAGCTTAGGACAGTAGTGGACATGGATTTCTGTCCCAGCTTGCCACCCCATCCACGTTCTTAGGGTCTGTTTGCTGATCTATGGAGTAAGGAAACTGGAAGAGAGGCTCTCTAAGGTTCTCCTAAGGGTCAGTGTTATTGGCATGTCTCCAGTTTCTAGAAGACAGCCTGGTGCAAGGAGAAGGGTTCTGCACTGAAGGGTCCTGCATTGAAGCTTGGTTATGTCATATAACAGCCATGTGACCTTGGTAAGTTATTCCCTTTCTTCAGGCTTTAGTTCTATCATCTTCGAAATGGAAAACCAACATCACCTCCACCTAGTGTGGTGAGGAAGAATGCACACACACTATGTGCAATGTGTAGGCACATAGTAGGCACTCTATAAACATTAGCGGACCATTTTATTGTAACACAAATTGCTAAACAGTTTTATTAATAAAAATCCCAGAGCCAGATATTGGGGTGAATGCTGGAAGATCAGAGAAGCAGAGCAAGCCACAGCCGATCTCACCTGGCCAACTCCTTGTTTGGACGATCCTGTTTCCACGAATCCTCAGACTGAAAGTCTCTGAGTCCTCACCCCTGAGGGTCTCAGCTGAACTGCTTTAGCCATTAGCTTACCTCTACAAAATCCACAGCCTCAAGACAGTGAGTTCCTGCTTCCTCATGCCTTATATACCTTTTTCTGCCCTGCCATCTTATTTCCTGATATTAAAGGCATGTGTGCTTCCCAAGCAAAGGTATGAGATCTCAAGCACTGGGATTAAAGGTGTGTGCCACTATGCCTGGCTCTGTTCCCAGTGTGGCCTTGAACTCACAGAGATCCAGATGGATCTCTGCCTCTTGAGTGATAGGATTAAGGGTGTGTGCCATCACTGTCTGGCCTCTATGTTTAATCTAGTGGCTGGCTCTGTCCTCTGATCCTCAGATACGTTTCATTGGGGTGCACAATATATCACTACATTTTATGGTGCTTTGAAGGTAATGTTTGATGATAAAATAAATATATTTACATGTTAAAAAACTGAATTTAGACATGAGTAACTTCTTTGCGAGGGGTGAGTGGACAGAATGAAATCTAGGAGTCTAAGGCTGGGTATGTAGAAAGCAAACAGGGTTTTCACTAATGGGAGGGGTCAATCCAGAATGCACCATGCTGACTTGCTAAGTTCTGTCTCACCTGAAATAGCATGATAATGCATTTGCTTATTGCTGTTGAGTGGGGGTGTTTGGCTTTATGGCACCCTCTGAACATATCCACACCTCCATTCACCTGTTAGAGGAATGGGTTCATGAAATTGTGGAGGCTGAGAAGACCCATGATCTGTCACCTGCAAGTGGGAGACCCATGTGAAACAGAGGCAGTTAATCTGAATCACCTACGAACCATGGCATCTGGTGGTATATATTACCATCAAAGAGTGGAAGCCCAATGCCCCAGTTCAACAGTGGGGGGATAGAGGAAAGGTCTTTGGCAGTCTGCAAAGGCAAATGACCTTAGTGTCCAAAGAGGCCACAAAGATAGACTTTCGCCCAGATGGGAAAACCACAGACTCAGGGTCGGTTTCCTGTGTCTGGGGTTGGTGACAGTGAGGGGTGTTGGGGGAAGTGGTGGCTTTGAGTCAGGTTGATAGAGTGGTTGTGGCCTTTGCCCTGACAGTAGACCCTGCTGCAGAGGAGCTCCTGTGTGTGTGTGTGTGTGTGTGTGTGTGTGTGTGTGTGTGTGTGGTGTGTGGTGTGTGGTGTGCCAGCAGTGTGTTCCCATCCACAATCTGAAAGGATGCATATCTACAAAATTGAATATCACAGTGGGAAATCGGTTGATAGTATTTCTGGCATGTCTATGCTGGGAAGACTTGCCTCTTTTTTTTTTTTTTTGAGACAGGGTTTCTCTGTGTAACAGCCCTGGCTGTCCTGGAACTCATTCTGTAGACCAGGCTAACCTTGAACTCATAGAGATTTGCCTGCCTCTGCCTCCTGAGTCCTGGGATTAAAGACATGTGCTACCACCGCTCAGCCAAGACTTGCTTTAAAGAACCATTTGGATGTTAGCTTTTGAGAAATGTCTATTTGGATCATTTGCTCATTTTTTAGATTAGACATCTGATTTTTTTTGTTTAGTGAATTTCTTCTGGTCCCCTCTGTGTTCTGCATATTAGGCGATTAGCTCTCATCTCAAAGGAGCAAAATAAATAGTTTATTCTGGACCTTGATATGAGTGACCTTGGCCTGGAAACATAGATTTAGGTTTCCCTAAATTCCATGTCCTAACATGATCACAGTTCTATTATGTTTTTATAGTAACAGAACAAAGAAAAATCACAAATCCAGGCCCTTTTCAAATACATTTGTGTGTGCATCAGGTAGGCAGGTTACAGAAAACTAGGGAAATTTCAGCTATAGGCCTCAGATGCTAATCTCATGGCATACTTAGCCTTTTGGTTGGAGGAAACTAGGGGTCTGATCATACATTCCAAAGGATTTACACAATTGTCCAATAATCACAAAGATGTTTGGCCATATAGAGAGGGGAGCAATAAATAGTTGGTTTTTTTTTTTTTTTTTTTTTTGGTTTTTCAAGACAGGGTTTCTCTGTGTAGCTTTGTGCCTTTCCTGGATCTCACTCTGTAGACCAGGCTGGCCTTGAACTCATAAAGATCTGCCTGCCTCTGCCTCCCCAGTGCTGGGATTAAAGGCATGCGCCGCCACCACCTGGCAATAAATAGTTTTTAAGGAGACTGCAGGTGGTTCACGTTATTTGGCTCTGAACTTGGAACATTTTAACTTCTCCATGTCACTGAAGTTCTAATCTGTCAATCAGCCTGTCTACTCACAGCTTCTTTCCAGGGATTCTTTCACAAACCCTTTGTTGGATGAACAATTTGAAAACAGATTTTTTTTTTTTATTCTGCAAGTTGTCTCTTCATTCTCTTTTGTTTTGTTTTTAACCAGCCAAATCCTAGGTCATGATGCACAGGGCTGCATTTCATTTCCTAAAACTTACCCTTAGAGCTGTTTCTCCAGCCTTCCCAAAATTCTACAAGACATCTAAACATCTCCTCAATAAACGTATTTTCTGCTTAATCTTCCAATGGCAACTTCCATTGCTTGCAGTTAACGACCATGACATAGCTGTACCCTGATGACGTGCACAGGTCCCATCTCTATGCTGCACATTCCTCCATATTTGATTCATCCCGCAGCTGACGGGAAGGGATGGTGTCCTTAGGGCTTTAATCAGCTGATTCACTGTTTCCCCTTCAGACCTCAGCCTCCATCTTTGGTAACATTCTTTCTATCTCTTTCAGAATCGAGTCTCCATTTGGTATCCCAAGATCACACTTGGTTCTGTCTTCTTCATCCCTGAATCTTTTCTCTTACAACCCAGGGGGGATTTATAAAGAAGTAGAATTTTAACTCATTTAAATATAATTCCACCCAACACTCATCTCACCTGGTCGAGCAATGCTGGTCTAGCAATACATTTTGAGGAGCCCAGTCCAGTAACCAGAAGCAATTCAATTAGATTAAAACTGCCAGAGTCCCTGGGAAGAACATTAGGGGAAGTAAATATATTTTTAAATGTACAGTAAGACTTGTTAAGCTCCCCACCTCAGACAGTTTATACATATTCCACCCCTGACCTCACCAGAATGGTCTCTTCTCCACTTACCTTCTAAACAGGACCCCACCCACCCCACCCACCCTCGTCACCTGCCTTTGTGGATTCCTTGTCTATCCCTCTCCTACTTTAGTTCACATTGATCACTCTTATTTTTGACACTTATATCATTTGCTGATAATGAGAGCTACTCAATGATTAGATCAATGGTAGGTGGATTTTTCTTTGGGCCACCAGCTCACAAACCATGACACAGAGACTTACTATTAATTATGAAAGCTGGGCCTACAGCTTAGGCTTGTCCCATTGGCTCTTATAACTTAAATTAGCCCATTTCTGTTCATCTACATGCTGCCACGTGGCTTGTGGCTTTTACCTCTCCTGCATGTCTTGCTTCCTCTGCATCTGGCTGGTGACTCACCTTTCTTCCTCCCAGAGCTCTCTCTGTCCAGAAGTCCCTGCTATTCCTCCTGCCTAGCTATTGGCTGTTTAGCTTTTTATTAAACCAACCACAGTGACATATCTTTACACAGTGTAAAAACATATCTTGCAACAATCAACTCCTGTGTTAGGCAATGATTCTCCTGGCACTGTGATAGTTCGGGGATGCTGATAATAGGTTTTGATGATGTTGAATCAGATGAAATATTCTTGCCCTATGTAAGATCCTGAGCTTACATTTGTATTCCTACTTTAAACTGTGCTATGACCCCAGAGTTGAATCTGGTTAGTTTTTGTCCTTCTTTAGAAATTACTACATTAATGATGGGGACCCCTGGACCCTGAGTTGGATCTGACTTTCATCTTTGCTTTAGTTTCATTGGGAGCATTTGCCTCCGTGGTCTTTTCAGCACCCCCACCTTTTCCATGATGAGGACAGATATGTGCTACTCTCAGATGGCTCAGCTTCTCCATGTACTCTCAGATGGCTCAGCTTCTCCATATACCAGCTGTAGTCCAGCTGTACCAAGCCTTTGTTCTATGATTCTGTGGACAGTCTTTTCAGAGGGATCAGTTGTCACTGGCCAATGTCGGAGTGGTGGGAGTCAGCAGGCAGGTATCTCGACTTCCTAAATAAGGGATAGGGCATGGGAAAGTCAAGACCCACCATACTCCAGGGAAGCAGGGCTAGAAGATGAGAGTAAATACATGGGGGTGGGTGGATATGATATTAGTCAGGAATTTTTGTTTTGCAGGTGTTGTGAAACCTGAAGTATGGGGAGAGGAAAGGAGAAGGGAAGAAGGGAGAGAGAGAGAGAGAGAAAACTGGTTCTCCCAATTGGGAAGGAAGTTCAGCCACAGTTGTATTTAAGAGCTCAAAGGATTTGGGAAGACTACCCTTTGCCTACTCTTTCTGTTTTCCCACCCTTAGCTCCTCCATCTTCTGTTACTTCCTGTTCAGTCTCAGTGGAGAGAATTCTTTCTGAATCATCAACAGATTTTCAGAGTGGAATTTCATTGACCTGGATGAGGTCACATGTTCACCCCTAAATCTGGATAGGGGCTGGATTATGTAGATAGGCTAGAAGAGTGCTTTCTCAAAGGGCAAGTGAAGTTTTTGTTACCAAAGAAAGGGTTGCTGTACAGCAAACCTGCTCAGGTCCACGATGGTATAAAGCAAACCCATGATGCCTCTGAGCTCAGTGTCCTCACAGGCAAAATTGCTGCTTCGTAGAGCTGCTGTGAAAACTGCAAATAATGAATGCCGGCACCTGGCAGGCATCAGGCCTTCAGCAATTAGCAGTGAATCTTAGTGTGGATGCAGAGAACCAGACGGTGGGAGGAGAATTTTACCTGGGAGGAGATGTGTGATTTTTACCTAGGAGATGTGTGATTATGTGAGTGTGTGTGTGTGTGTGTGTGTGTGTGTGTGTGTGTGTGCATGTGGAAGCCAGAAGCTGACTTCAGGCATCTTCCTTTATGTGTGCATGCTTCCTCCCTTTCTGTGTTAAGCGGCTCTTCTTTTTTCCTCTGTATTTTTACTTTTAAATAATTTTCTTTATTCTTGAGAACGTCATACATGTCTCCCCCTCCAACTCCTTTCATGTCACTCCCACATGTCCTGCCTCTGACTCCATGTCGTCTTCTTTTGATGAATCCCATTAACGCTGCCCGTGTGTGTGTGTGTGTGTGTGTGTGTGTGTGTGTGTGTGTCCCTCCACTTAGAGCATGGAAAAACCTACCACTGGCTGCACCCTAAAAAAGAATGTTTTTTTTTCCTCCCCTGTAGCTATCTATTGCCAACATTCCTCTGCAGGGGGTGGGGCCTGAGAGCGCCTCTTCCAACTGCATCAGTTTTTGGCTGGCTTGCTCTTGTATAGATCTTGTGCAAGGACAGCTGCAGTGAGTTCACCCCGTGAGATATCCATGTGCTGTCTAGAAGGCAGCGTTCTACAGCCCTTCTCCCCATTCTGTTTACATTGTTTCCACTTCCTCTTCTGAGACCTTTCCTGAGCCTTGTCCACCTTGTTTCTGTGACAGGGTCTTACGCTGAACCTGGAATTTATCAATTTGGCTAGGCTGGCTGACCAGTGAACGTCAGGGATCTGCCCATCCCTGCCCCTCCAGCACTGGGGTTATAGACACATACTTCCATTCCTGCCTTCTGCGTGGGTCTGAAGTTAGGTCTTCCTGCTTGCACAGCAGGCGCTTTACTGACTGGGCCATCGGTATAGCTGCATGGAAGGCTCATTAAGGGAAAACGTCTTCTGGTCAAGAGAATAGAATCTCTGGCCTGGGTAGACACCTAACATTCCAGTTGGGCATTGCAATCACTTGCCCTAGGGACCACCCCTCTGGAAGGCAGGTTTACCTTAAGCCATGAGAAAGACATAGGAGGAAGAAGTATGTTATCTCCTTAAAGGTAATTAACCCTTTAATTACCTGTCCCTGGTGTACTCTTTTTCGGAGCCATATGCATGCAACTTTGTGAGTCTGCCTGCTTTTCTGAATTGCTCAGAAAAATGTAATTTTTCCTTTTTCTTTTTCTATCTCTGTCCTAAGCATGTTTTTCCTAATACTTCAGATGTCACTCTTTTTCTAAAGTCCCTCTCTTGTTGTGTCTTTCTTTCTTTTCTAAAAAATGTTCTATTATTATTATTATTATTATTATTATTATTATTATTATTATGTGGGATTTTTTTGAGACAAGGTTTCTCTATGTAGCCCTGGTTATTTTTGAACTCACCATGTAGACCAGGGTGGCCTCAAACTTGAACTCACGGAGACCTGCCACCTGCCTCTGCCTCCCAAATGCTGGGATTAAATGCTTGTACTGCCATGGCCTGCCTTTGCCCTGTGGTTCTTGTATGCCACATGACACTCTCCATGCCTAGCTCAAGCAGCACAGCTTCCTCTCTTCCTCTTTCTTGTATCCCTTCTCTGGGCAGCTGCGGAGACTTATAGCTTGTTTGCTTTGGAGTCTTTCTTTTAGGATGTAATAAAATTGTCCCGGAGTTTCCTTTTGAGTCTGTTCTTCAATGCTTTTACAAACTAGCCTAAGACCCCCAAGAAGGAACCCCAATTTCCCAGGTGAAATGCGGTGACTCCACAGGGATTCCCCCAAGTTCCCAGGAGCACCATCCCCTCAGCTCCCCCTTTGATTTTTCTTTTGCCTTCGGACTCCCTCTGGTCTCAAAATCATCCCCCCCATTCTTCTCCTCCCTCTTCTGTTCACTATCTAATATACGCACACGAACATATTGTTAAAATGCAGTATTTCTTATTGTTTGTGACATGAATTGAATTTATGACATTTCCCTGTCTTGACTTAAAAAATGATTTGAGTTATTCACCCAGATATGTTCGGCAGCATAATGTAAACAGCTGCATAAATCGGAGTGGATGGAATAAATAAGAGAAAGTGGAATCAGAAAACAAGCGTATGTTACCCGTCTCATGTGGTTGCTGGAGGTGGGATCTGTTGCCTGGGAAGAAAACCTCACGTTCCCTACTCTTAATTTAAAAACCAAGTCAGCTGAATATTTTCTATTTTCTCCAAAGCGAGCCAAGCAATGAAGTTAGTGGTCCATGCCTGTGCATGTGTGGCCCTTGATCTCCACCATGGGGCAGGGACTCGTAATAAAATGGTTCCGCCCAGCTTTATTGGGACCAGAGAGGGTGTTAAAAACAAACCAAGGCGGGGGAATGATAGGCCATCAGGCAGACAGGAGGAGGGAAGCAGCAGATCTCTTCTCTGAGAGTCCATGGCCTGTGAAGAGGAAGAGATGGGGACAACGGAGAAGCAGAAATAAAGATGAAATAGAAAATCCGCCTTGACCTTTGCCCCCAAAGAATTAGACACATGGATTTGCTTCTCTGCTGAACCCATCTGTAGCCACCAGGCTGTCTCTTTTCTGACCTGTACTTTTGGGAAATGTTATTGTTGCTGGGATGGGTGGGTCCATGCCTGAGCAGTTAGTGGAATGTGGTGGCCATCTGGACAACTATGTACAAACCAATTTCTTTTACGCTGTCTATATACATGACCACCTGTCCTTGCTCCTTTGAAGGGACCCTGGCAGCACTGAGAAGATGGGCAGCATGGGGCACATTATGTGAGAGATGAGGAATTCTGCCTTGTTTCCCACACAGAGTGGAGAAGGGCCGTTCTGCGTAGGGATGCTGTTGAGTTGGACTGTGGCGCTGTCTGACGGACAGGGAGCGCGCTCCAACAGGAAAGGCAGGTTTGAATGTCAAGAGCTCTGAAGTTGTAGATTGCGAGAGGCCCTGCCTGGACTCTAACACAGTGCCAGAACTCATGAGAACACACGAAGATGTGGCCTTTGATCTACTCTCATGTCACCAGAGAGCAGTGAGAGAAGGTTGGCCCCCTCTCAAAACTTACCCAGTCCCTGGAGCTCTGGCTGAGCCTAAGGGAACTTCTGTGGGCTCTGCCCTCCTCCTCCTCCTCCTCCTCCTCCTCCTCCTCCTCCTCCTCCTCCTCCTCTGTGAGTCGGGACTCTAATCTCTGTCTTATATCCTTCCTGGGACCATTGTGGGGATTCCCTCATTCGGAAAGAATTCATGGAGCCCCGACCACACATTCAGTATTGGGTGGGACACTTTGGGGAATAGGGAACCCAGTTAATTCTCAGCGTTATCCTTAAAGAACTAACAGATGTGGAGGGAGTTTAAAGAGCCGTTAGGGGTGTTTTTTAGATGAGTTATGCAGACTGAGGTAGGTTAGCCAGCGCAACCCAGCCTGGGGCTCAGTTTTACTCTGCCTTTCCCTGATTGAGACTGGGTACCGCCTCTGTAGACCTCACCTACAGAACAACGGGTAGAGATTACTTTCCTTAGGGGAGTCTTGTCCAGATCTGGCCAGCACAAATCTCCTGGCCTTTCAAACCCTTCTCCTGTGAGGACCAGAGTAGCAACAAATGTGGACGCCTCTAAGGCATTAGGTTCTTATCTGTGGCAAAGCAGGAGGTGGGTCATGTCTCCACAGTCCAGGATTTCAGGTCCACAAAGCACAATGGCTTCGGCAAAGGAGGTGCTGAATCTGTGCTGGGAAGGGAGGGGCAGGAGCCAGGCCTGGGGGTTAGCATCTTCACTGCTGTCCTGGGGAGGAAGTCCTCAATATGCTTCTGCTTTTATGAATGTTTCTTTAAGGGTCTGATCGTGACAGCTAGAGGCTAACAGAGCCTTTCTCCAATCAAATATTTCCAGGTTGTTTTTTTTTTTTTCCATTTTTCTTCCTGGCTAGATTCTTGATGCTGTCCACTCAGCGGCCGTGACAAGCTTGCATTTCGAAGCATTCCGCTTCTTCCACGGGTCTAGTCCAAAGGCAGCCCAAGTAGACCATTCCCTACATCGGAATCCACATTGCTACCAACCAGGGGCAAATTCTGGCCCTTGGCACTCCCAGCTCTGCTGTCTGGTGAAGACAGAAGCTCCCCAGGCCTCCTCGATTTAAGACGGTATAAAGCAAAACAGGTGCCCTCCGGTCTAGCCATATCCCCTATAAAACAGTCGGACTCTCTACTTTTTGTGGGAAAACAGCAGAGGGGGGTTGGACTAATTAGTTTCCTCCCAGGAATGTGATTAAGGGAAGGTTGAGTGGGGTGGGAGAGGAAAGAGGCCCAGCAGGGAGAGCTGTCACCAAGGAGAACCACTGAATCTTGAATGACTGCCGGGAGGCAGGAGAAGGTACCGTGAGCATCCTGGCTGTTCCTGTCCTCCAGCAGGGGCTAGGTGGCTGCCTAGGGAGGAAGCGGCATGAAGGTGACTCATGACCTTGGGCAGAGGTTGCAGGAGAGGGCCCCAAGGTTTGCCTTGACCCTCAAACTGCCTACAAAACTGAAATACAAGAGAAAGCATGGCTTTCCCTCCAACCTTTTATTCCCGTTATTTGCTGGATGGGTACCAAGATTTTGACTGTCTTTTTTTTTTTTTTTAAAGTGTCTTTACTCTTTTGGGAGTTTTAACATCTTTAAACTGTGGTAAAAATGCACAGAGTGTACAATTTGTCCTTTTCCGAACTGAGGTTGCTGCGGCCGCAACGCAGAGTACTAACGACTAGACTGTCACGGCGAGCTGCCGGGGACCTCAATTTGTCCTTTTCATCATAAAGTGAACAGAGACGTGGCATTCGGTACCTCCGAGTGTTTGTCTCCATCCATGAACTTTCTCATTACTGTAATGAGGTCTGGGGGCTGGGAAGATGGCTCAGCGGGTGACAGCACTCGCTCCACGAGCGCAAGGACCTGAGTTCAGATCTTTGGAATCCGCGTGAAACGCCGAGCATGGCTGTATGTACCTGTAACCCCAGTTCTGTGGGAAGGGGGGCATGTGACAAAGGGGATCGATCGCCAGTGCTTGTCGGTCACCAGCCTGGCTTCAGGTTCCATGAGAAGCTTTGCCCTAGGAGAATAAACTGAGGAGTGATGGAGGACATTCCTGTCGTCCTCTGACCTCCACAGGCATACATGGGCTCACACACCTGCACACGTATATGACATATGTAACCAGTAAATACACTCAGTTAATAATGGCTCCCTTCCTTCCAGGCCCTGGCAATGATAATTTTACTTCTATTGATAAAGTTTTTACTGCTCTTGGTGCCTCATATTAGTGGAATTATATAGTGTTTGTTTCTTTGTGATGACTGGCTCATTTCTCTTGGCATGTTTTCTTCCAGGGTCACTGTGTTGTGGCACGTGTCAGATTTTCTTTGCAGAGGCTCGACACTGTTGCATTATATGTGTGCAGCACATTGTGCTTACCCCTCTGTTTGTTGGTGGCCATTTGGACTGCACCTGCTTCTTGGCCACCGTGAACAACGCTAACACGGGCCTGGGTGTAAAAATCGCTATTTGACTCCCCTCTTTCAGTGACTTGGGTGGATTTCTAGAATCCCTGGGCCATGCAGTAGTTCTAAGCTCACGTTTTAAAGGCACCACCATACCACTTTCTATAGCAGCTATCCCATTTCTTTTTAGTGTGTGTGTTCATGGGTGTGTGTGTCCACATACATGTATAGCTCACTTGTGGAGGTCAGCAGATAACCTCGGGTATCTGTCTTCAGGTACCTTCACCTTTTTTTATTTGAGATAGAGTCTCTCATTGGCCTGGAATCAGCCCTGCTAGACAGCCCACAAGCTTACTGAGATCATAGGTGTATACCATCATACCCAGCTCCACCCCACCCATGGTTACTGGGGACCAGAACTCAGGTCCTCACACAAGTGAGGCAAGCATTTATATCGTTTTTACTGCCCTAGGTGCCTCATAGTAGTGGAATTATACCATGTTTGTTCTTGTGTGAGCCTTACCAACAGAGCCATTCCCCAGCCCCAGTTACCTCATTTCATATTTTCCCAGAAATGCGCAGTTTCAGCGCCTCTGTTCTTCACAAGTCCTTTTTTTCCAGTCCCTTGACACTCACCGGTAAGAGATGTGCTGTTGCTCTCGTCTCAGCCAGGACCGTCCACAGAGAGAAGGACGTGGCGTCCCTTCCTTCTAGTCTCCAACTACGAGAGGCTGGACTGTAAAGGACCTCAGAGGTGCCTGTAGATGGCAGAGACAGACGAGCAGGGATGTGGGTCTTTGTTTTTTAATCGTAGGGTTGAAGAAGTGTCCCTGGATCTTGAGGGCAAGTTTTCTCACTTCACGTGCCGACAGCAGCGCTGATGTCTCTCTTCCTCTCTCACTTGGCCCGGCAGAGCCAAAGGCATCTGTAGTACCTACTATTTATGGAGCACCTGCTATGTGTCAGACACTGGATAGGCACCATGCATTCACTTCACATAACTCTTCTTTAACATCTGGAAGATGCATGCTGGCCTGAGAGTCACCAAATTAAAAAAAAATATATCATTAGCAGATGCTGTGGTTCAAGTGTGTCCCGCGACAAGTTTGTGTGTTGAAAACTTAAGCTGTGGTACAGTAACGTTGGCAAGGGCAGACTAATTATTATACGGGCTCTGCCTCATGGATTCATTTCATCATCACAGTAGTGTGTCCGTTACCTTGAAGGTGGGTTATGAGTTCAACCCCCAGTCCTGTCTTGCGCCTGCCTCTTCACCTTCTATAGGATTCAGTCAAAATTCCCTCAGCAGATGCCCACCCACACCTTGAAGTTGGACTTTCCAACCCTCAGACCCATTAGAAATAAATTGTTAAAAAAAATTAATCAGGCTTTAGAAATCTGTTACAGAAACATAAAACAGACCAAGACAATCATTAAATGCCTTTCCCCAAAAAGGAATAGAATATGACCAAAAGTTCAGGAGAGCATTGAAGACTTCGACAAGAGCTTCTGAGAGTGTGGCATCAGTGGAGCAAGAACCTTCAAGAAGATTTAGATGCTGAGCTCTGGGCTCTGACCCTAGAGTTTCACCTTTTATTTTATTGTTTAAAGAATTTGTATTAGTTGGAGTTGGAGAGCTGATTAAAAAGCTCAGCAGTTAAAAGCACTTGGTGCTCTTCCAGAGGACGAGAGTTCAGTTCCCAGCACCCATATTGGGTGGCTCACAGCCACCCATAATTCCAGCTCCAAGGCATCTGATGCCCTCTTCTGGCCTCTGTGGGCACCTGCACACATGTGCACGTGCCGATGACACAGTCTCCTCTCTCTCTCTCTCTCTCTCTCTCTCTCTCTCTCTCTCTCTCTCTCTCTCACACACACACACACACACACACACACACACACACACACATATGCTTGCAGAGAGAGAGAGAGAGAGAGAGAGAGAGAGAGAGAGCTATATTAGTTATCTTGTTCCTGCAGGGACTCAAGAACATGTCCATTAGCTACTTTCTGGCTGGATCTCCTGCCTAGCTATCAACTCAACCCAGAACAAAGTGTGCTTCTCCCCTGAGTCATAAGGAGCCCTGGATCCTCTCTTACAGACTTGGAAGTCACAGCTGTCTATGTGACTCAGTGGACACTCTTATCACTTCTTCCCTAGCTCTGATCTTTCCATTATCTTCTTTGACTGGCTCACACAACGGCACCCACCTGGCTTCTTACTCACCTTGCCTGCTTCTTTGATCACAGTTGTCATGGTCATCCTGGCTTCTCTTCAGCCCTGAGCTCATCTCCGACTCCTTCCTCTCTTGGTCTGCCCCCTCTCAGAATGGGCTGGCAGTTCTGTCTCTGCAATCTGACCTTGAGCCATTGACAGAGCCAAGCCTCCCATGGAGTCCAGGCTCTGATCACATCCCACGCTGACTTCCACAGCAGCCATCTTCCTGGCGGGCATTTCCACCTGCAGCCTCATCCCTCTCTGTACACTCCACACCCAACGGCTAGGCTAATTTTCTCAGAGTGCTACTTTGATTTTGTCATCCGTCCATTCAGAAGTCGGCAGGAGCTCCCATTTGCCTCCCACCTTTAATCTAAACTCCTCAGCGTGTGTTTCGAGTCCTTGGCAAACTCACATTTAACTACCCTCATCTTCTGCAACCTTCTGACTTTTCTTCTTAGCTCTGGCCTGATCCGACCAGCCTTAGTTGCTAGCTTTGGGGCACCGCTCTGCTCTTGCCTCTCTGAGTCATGTCTATATCAGGACAAAACAAAGAGATGCGAGCAGGGACCTCGCAGGATTTGCTTGGGGCATTAATATCCCTGCTTGGCCTGCAATGGCTCTTACACAGGAAGTGCTCAATAAATATTTGTCAAAGAAACATTAAAGAGTCTTCTCTTTGAGGATCTTTTCTTGGGTTAATCAACCAACGTATAAAAGACTTAAGGTGTTTAGGATACGGAATGAATTTTAGCTTCTGCTCAGGGAGTGCACAGTTCAGTCTAGACCTGGAAGTCTGCACCACATTCACTTGATCATAATATAGATGGATCCTAAGACGTTAAGCCAGTTTGGGAGGGTGAGGGGAATACCATAATGTCCGTTATACACAGTGCATGCTGAACTTCAGAAACTTTGGAATGGGAAAAATATATGCAACACAGACTAGAAATAAATCTCAGGTATTAGATGCTACCACAGAGCACGGGTCCTTTATATTCCACATTGGGCTGGGACTCGGTTGGGTTCAGTAACTGCTTCCCATGCATCGTTCATCTTTATCTATATGATGTAAGCCTCATCCTCTTAGGAAGCACCATGCCACTGGGGTTTGGATCATTTTCACTCTATACACCATATGCAGCTCGAGGAGTGCTTTGCTGGGTTTTAGTCCTAACCCCAGTTGCCAGCCTGGACCTCTTGAGCAAATCACACATTCAGTCCACTCATGCCTCACTTTTTCCATTTGTCAATGAGAATGATCAGAGCATCTTCCGCCAGGGCTGCTGGGATTACGAAAGGATCCTGTACCTGGCACGTAGTTAGGTGACGCAGTATAGGCTTGCAGTTACTGCTGTTTCCATTACCAGCGGTCATGGAGAGAAGGGCATAAAGTGGGTACATAGGAATGACTATAGAGATGAGGCAACTTCCTCTCAGTGTGGTTAGAAGTCTTGACAGAGGCAGTAGGGGGTGGGGGGTAGGGAGAGGTAAGCAGTTTGCTACTGTTACAGGAAGAACCTCAATCTCTCTTACCAAATCTGCTTGAGGTGTTTGTGGAGTACATTTGGGTGTTACTCCATTTTTTCTTCCACTCTACCTCTTTGGGGTCCTGTTGCCATCTGTCTCTGGATGCCCCTGACCCTGATTGGCATGCCAATGAAACTCCTTGTGGCTGTGGTACGGCATAGAGCTTCTTCTTACTCAACTCTTCTCTCTTTTTGGATGTCAGGAGCATCTGCTTGCAGGATTTCCAGCACTCCTGGGATCCCACAGCAATGGGGTCTCATGAACGTACGGTCCTTCCGTTCCTACATCCAAAGACGATTTACCTAACAGATGGGCTCTTTTGAATATTTATGTCTGGGCACATCTGTTCTGGACTTGAAAGTTTAATAAAGCTTTTCATTTTCTGAAGCGCTGGTGAAGCCTGTCTGTGGTGAGCTGACAGCCCCCTGGGGTCAGCTTCTCCATGGTGACTCTGGGGCATAGGGGGTTCGACTTGGGTCACTCTGTTTGGCAGGCAGCCATACTCTTCAAATCCCCCCTCCCTGCAGTAATGGAGTGAATGACCATCAGGCCAGAGGCAGGTGGGGGATGCTCACTGTGTGGACCAGTTGACCATGTTTACAGAGAGCCAAGTAGCAACAGCTGTTTGCAAACGGGAACATGCTTTCTTGTACACCATTCCCCTCCCCACTGGCTGGGGAAGACTGGGCACTCTGGATAAAGGATAGTCTAGACTAAGCTAGATTTTTACTCCACAGCACGCTGTGACTTTGGGAAGATTCTAGATAACCTACATGTCACTTTTCTCCCTGATGTGACAAAATGCCTGAGACAGGCCGCTGAAGAAAGGAAAGGTTTCTTTTGGCCCTCAGTTTGGGGATACAGTCCACCATGATGGGGGAAGAATTGGGGTCATATTTCACGTCAGGAGCAGAGAGAGATGAATCCTGGTGCTTGCCTCGATTTCTCCTTTTCGTTCAGTTCAGGACCCCAGCCCACAGAATGGAGCTGCCCACAGTTAGGATGAATTTTAATTAATTCGATCTAGAAACTTCCTCACTGACACGACCAGAGGTTTGTCCTCTAGGGGATTCTAGATCCTGTCAAGTTGACAGCAGTGTATGCCGGCACAGCATGGGTGTGCAGGGAGAGTGCCTGGGTAGTGAGACCTCAAAAATTACAATGTTGGAGGCATTTGAGTACAGTCAGCTTTAACATGGTTTGGATGTTGCTTGCACCTCACGGGTTCATGTGCTGGAGGTTTGGTCATCAAAGCAGTAGCACTGAGAAGCGGTAGAGCTTGGAAGAGGTGGTGGCGCCTGATGCAAGGTACTTAGGTCCTGGTGGCGCTTGCCTCTGAAAGAATGAATGCTGGTCTTGCAGAGTAAGGTAGTTCTTGAGAGAGAAAACTGTTGTAAGAGGCTGGTCCTGCTCTGGTCTCTGGCTTTTTGTCAGTGTGATTTCTTCAGCCTGAGACCATCTGCTTAGGGACCTTCATCAGAGACATCACCGATGGTGCCGTCTGATCTTGACTGTCCCGTCTGATCTTGACTGTCTCTCCTTTAAAATGAAGTAGACAATCTTCTGTCTTTAAAGCATCCAGGAACAGACATTTAGTTATAGCAACAGAAAATGGGCTACTCCAGGCTTCTTAGCTCTTGCTTCTGTTCCCTCCTTGTCCAACCTTGATGGCATTTTCTAACATCCACTCACTTAGGCTCTATTTAGTGCACAGACTTCTAAGACAATAGCAACCACAGCGGTAACAGTTACACCTTCTGACATGCACAGTGAGTTCCTGCACATGCCAAGAACCACACTATTGCTGTGGGATGTTCTGTATGGCAAATGTGTTGCTGATTGGTCAATAAATAAAACACTGATTGGCCATTGCCTAGGCAGGAAGTGTAGGCGGGACAAGGAGGAGAATAAAGCTGGGAAGTGGAAGACTGAGTCAGAGAGACACTGCCAGCCACCATGATGAGAAACAGCATGTGAAGATGCCGGTAAGCCACGAGCCATGTGGCAAGGTATAAATTTATAGAAATGGATTAATTTAAGCTGTAAGAACAGTTAGCAAGAAGCCTGCCACGGCCATACAGTTTGTAAGCAATATAAGTCTCTATATTTACTTGGTCGGGTCTGAGCAGCTGTGGGACTGGCGGGTGAGAGAGATTTGTCCTGACTGTGGGCCAGGCAGGAAAACTCTAGCTACACACTATCATTTTTTTTTTTTATCTTCATCATGTCTAATTATCTCCACAACACCCAGTATAACTTTTATTTCAACTTTCCACATAAAGAAACTGAGGTGTAGAGAGTTTATTTAATTAACTTGTCAAGTGGAGAAGTCAGGGTTTGAACCAAAGCTATCTCACCTCACTCTAAACTCTTGCTCTTGTCTTGCCAGCTGACTGGGAAATGTCAAACCAGAATTTCCCCCAAAGTGTTGTTTTTGGAGCCTATCCTGAGAGGGTTAAACAACTCCAAGTGGCACCTCCCCCTAGTCTATGTAAAACACACATCAGCTTCACGGAGGATCTTAGGAGTTCCTATAATAAAGAAACTGTAACTCCAAGTTTTCCAAAGTTCCCTTTTCCTTCGTATCTATTCACAAATAGTTCCTGGATCTAACACACTGAGGATTATTTGGGGAACACTACTGAGAATGAACGTTGGCTTGAAGAGTCAGCCCTCCCTGGGACCCTTGTCCCTAACAAGGCTCCTCTCAGAGGGCAGCAGGGTGGGAGTCGGGAGATGTCACACTGGTGGAATTTCCAGCTGCCGTTAGAGAGGCCTTTCCTGAGAGGGGAAACTTTAGAAAGCCCTGGGTTTGCTGTCTACACGAAATTACTTATTTTAAAATTATTTCAAACTCAAAGAAGTTTGTAAAGATAATACAAAGCACTCCCATCGACCTCCGCCCTGGGACCTCACTCCAATGTTACCAGTATCGCAGCGACTTCCTTTTCAGCAGTGGGTCTGGTTCAGGGTCACATGTAGAGTCTGCTGTGGTCTCCTTCTAGGCATTTTTATTCTGAAACTGCTTGGTTTTCTTTGATTTTTATATAGGTCAGTTACATTGTCGGATGTCTTTCCATTTATATCCAATATGTAATGATTGGGTGCACTCTTGTTCTCTGGCAGCATGCGCTGTTCCAGACACATTGACTTCCTCTGTCCGAGCTCTGGAGCCTCCCATTCCTCCAAGTAGCCCTGCTCTTTTCATGAGAGCGTCTAACGGAAACAAAGATTCGAGTGACAGATATATTCATTGATGGTGAGATGCCACTCTTTAGGCCTCATCAATGGATAGAACTGGGTGCTGTGGGATGTTCTGTATGTTAAATGTGTTGTTCTGATTGATTAATAAATAAAATACTGATTGGCCAGTGGAAGCATAGGCGGGACAAAGAGAGAAGAGAATTCTGGGAACAGGAAGGCTAAGTCAGGAGATGCTGCCAGCTGCCGCCATGACAAGCAACATGTAAAGACATGGGTAAGCCACAAGCCATGTGGCAACTTATAGATTAATAGAAATGGGTTAATTTAAGATAGAAGAACTAGATAGCAAGAAGCCTGCCATGGCCATACAGTTTGTACGCAGTATAAGTCTCTGTGTGTTTACTCAGTTGGGTCTGAGCTGCTGCGGGACTGGTGGGTGAGAGAGATTTGTCCTGACTGTGGGCCAGGCAAGACTGGAGAAAACTTCAGCTTTAACTGAGGAATCATACGTTGAGAGCTGAGTGTGGCTGTGCATGCCTGTAATCTTTATAATCCAAGAATTTGAGCAACCAGGAGTTCAAGGCCAGCCTCAGCTACATTAGGAGTTTGAGGCCAACCTGGACTAAACAAAACCCTGTTTAGACAAACCAATGAAAGAACAAGAACTACTTGGAAATTACACATTGATTTTTATATACTAGAGAGATAACTGATTTCTAGGCACCGAAACCCTTGAGTTCAGATGGATGCTTCCAACTTCAACCCAGTGTCATGGGATACATTCTGGCTTTCTCTCTTTCCATAATTGAGTCTCCTGTTGTGACCGTGGAGGTCTGGCTCATCTTCCCTTCATCCCCTTTTAAGTAACAGAGCTTATGACTCCTGTTTCTGGAATGTGATTCTGACACCCGTGTTGGTCTGTCTTAGTGATGTTTTTGTGAATGAAGAGAAAAGGAAGGAAGAATGGAGGAGGGAGGTAGAGATAGGAGGGGTGGTGGTGGATGTGTTTGTGACGAGGAAGAGAAAGGGAATGGAAGAAAGTGAGCTCTATGCATTTTGCAAACTGGTTTTCATACTCAAAATGAGATCTGAGAGTTTGTAGAAAATAATATCATTTGATCTATCATGATATTAAATTACTGTGTTGTTGTTAGTATTTCAATTAAAACCAGTAAGTAGGAATTTACGTGGTATCTTTTCCTTTCCTTTTCCTCCCTCCCTCCCTCCTTTCCTCCTCTCTCTTTCTTTCTTAAGAAAAGATATCTCTGTGGGTCCCATGCTGGCCTTAAACTTAAGATCCTCCTGTCTCAGCCTCCTGAGTGCTGGGATTCTTGTCACCATGCCTGGATTGGGGGCATCTTTTATCTCATTATAAAAAATCTCCTCCATTCAGAGGCTCCCTTTGATAGAGAATCATCTTGGTTCCAGAGAAATGAACCCTGAGCAATTGACGGGCTGATTTCTGGCTTGCCAGAATGACTGGGAAAGAGTTTTCTTGCATGGGAAGAGGATTTGGATTGAGTTCTGTATTCCATAATGGCTTGGTGATAGAGCAAGAGCGGAAGCCTGAATGTGATCAGACTTCCATTGAGTTGTGACCCCCAAGCCTCCCCCGCCCACCACCACAGGTGGCTGAGGATTGGACAGTGCTTCAGGGCGACAATGTCAGCAGCCAGAAGGCTCGCTGGGGCATCTGAGGATGGACCACATGTAGGCTTCTGAGCACTGGCGTGACGAATCAGCATCTCTAGAGAAAACATCGTGTGGGCTGAGACAGCCCTCAGTTCCAGTGCCAGGAATCTAATGGTGGCTTCAAAGGAGAAACAGAATGTTCGGCTTGGATTGGGTTCTGACCCGGGGAGTCCTTTTGTTGTTCCCAAATGGACCACATAGCAGAGAGACTTTGTGATGGGCCCGACATCAGAAACCTGTTGAGCACAACAAGCGAATCCCTTCCCGTGTTTCTGCTCAGGATGAGCTTTGAACACCAATGTTCTTCATTTTCGAAGCTGCTGCCTGACCAATGCGCTCAGAACTTTACTCCAAAGGAAGTAGCGTTTTCATCTTTCCAAACCCTGAGGCCAACTTAAGTTTTAGAATTGTATAGAATGCCAGCAAAAGTGGCTTCAGCTGGGACCAGTGACAGTTGGACAGACATTCTTTGTGCCAACTCTTTGAGGCAGCTCTGAGCTACACAGCTGTCTAGCGAGGTGTCTGAGATTCCTTGTCATGATTAACTACACCGAGGTAGAAACTATGGTGTTGGGCTGTCTTCCCTACCATTTCCCACGAAATGAAGTGGTTGCCTTGGTGTCTAGGAGGAGCTTGGTGTGTCTTGCTCACCTTCCTTCAGTGGCTTTGAGTGTCAGATTTCATGACTGCCCCCTTTTCTGGTTGAAGGCGCTCAAAGTCAGAACTATTTTGGATCAGTAATCAAATCTTGATGGCACCCTGCATCTGGAAACTTTTTGAATGTTGTCTCAACAGTCTGATGCTTTACTGGATGGCTGTATTTATGTAAATATTTTTGTGCATTTGTGTTTTTCAGTATGAGGTGTGTATGAGTTTCTTTTCTGTTGCTGTGACAAAATACCCTGACAAAAAGCAAGTTAAGGAAGAAAGGATTCATTTTGATTTATGGTTCCAGAGGGATTACATCCATTATGGCCCCAAAGATATGGCAATGGACAAGGAAAGCATGACCACAGAAACAGGAAGATAGCTGGTCACATTTTCATCTACACACAGGAGGCAGGGGGTGGGGAGGGGAGAACAGGAAGTAGGGGTGAGGCTATAAACCTTTTGAAAGCCTGATTGCACTGACGTACTTGCTCCAGCAAAGCTGTACTTCCTTAGAGTTCCATAACCTTTTAGGTTCCACCAAACCGCAGACCAAGTGTTCAAATACAGGAACCTGTGGGGGATGTGCTCATTCAGACTCACAGGGTGTTTGTGTTGTGACTGTGTCTTCTGTAGCTAAACCATTTTAGCTACACAAATTCTGGAGAACAAGCTGGGTGGTCACAGAATAGAAATCATGTAACAGTGGCTCTTTAGAGATCAGTTTGTTGTGTTCACCCTCTACACACACTGCCTCCTTCAGTCTCTGTAACGGTGGGGGTGAGGACAGTTATCTTGCAAAGAAGACTGAGGATAGTTGTCGTGTTTTCCATCCAAAGCACCACAAACACAGAGAGGCAAAGTTAGGCTTTAAACTCAGAATTTTCCCATCCTGCAGAAGCAATGTTCACCCTGCTATGTTGACTCTTACAGACCACTTCTCTTTAAGCCGCGAAGGCAAACCTTGGGTGGGAGCTGCATGAGGCACTATGAGCCTGAAGACATAGATCATATGAGCGAAAACCACTTCTACAAGGCAGGATTTTCATGTGTCGTGTCCCAAGGCCAGAGTTCAGACTCCTGGCAGTGGAATATTCATGAGTTGCCGTGGTGTGCACTGTCATCTCACTGTGAAGGAAGGTTTCCTATGATCGAAATTAGCCTAAGGTGAGGGCTCTTTCTGAGCTGAGGTTCACACGTGTGATTAGGGCAGCATACAAGCCACTTGGAAGACAGTAAATTGATATCTATCTATACATTTACCCATCCATCCATCCATCCATCCATCCATCCATCCATCCAACCATCATCCATCCATCTATCCATCCATCCACCCACAAATCTGTCGTCTGTCAGTCATCTATCCAATTATCTGTCTACTCACCCACATATCCATCCATCTAATCCACGTACCTATCCATATATCCATTCATCTATCCCTCAGCAACTAAACCAAACCAAATCAAATCCTTGTGCTGTAGTTTGGAGCCCAAATGTCCTTTCAAAGGCCACGTGTTGAAGGCTGGATTCTTAGCCTGTGGTATTACTGGGAAGTGGCAGGAATTTAGGTTGTGACGCCTCATAGAAAAAGTTACGCCATTGGGGGTGTGCCTGTGAAGGGGATGTTGGGGTCCTGTCTGTTGCCTCTTTCCCTTTCCTAGACTTTCCACTGTGAAGTGAACAGGTCTCCTCTATCACACACCCCTGCCACCGTGATTGGCATGTCGTGCTGCCGCAGGTCCAAAGTGCCAGTGCCAGTGCCAAGACACTGTGGGCAGAGACCTCTCACTATGAGTAGAAACGAACCTTCCCTCTAAATATGTCTCTCCAGGTATTATATTAGAGCGATGAAAAGCTGACTACTAGATCTTGCAAGTGATGTTGGGGGAAGCTGGGAAGAGATGGGCTTGTATTAAAATAGGGCACAGAGTGAAGCCATCCTGGATTATTAAAATCAGTGCTGCAGAGAGTGGTATTTTTCAGGGGCCTTCACGAGGGAGGCCTTTAGGACATGGGGTGGCTACTTTGGCTGCTGTGGTTGTCACCAGGGATGGTGGTGGGACAAGCCAGGAATCCAATTAGTCTCAGTCTTGATACTTGGGCTGAGAAATTGGATTATGGTCTGCCCACTACTGAGATATAGTTTGGGTCTCTTTTGCTCTATGGAAATGGGATGTCACTTTTAATCTGGAATCCCAGTGTGATTCCCACCATAGGGCTGGAAAGAAGATGAAACCAACAGGGATTCATTTGAGGAAGGATGCTTGGCCTTCGTCCCCTACTTTCCCTCTCTCTAAGGAGAGGTGCTGTGTCCAATCCTGGAAACTCGGTCACCCCATCAGCAACCCAGCAGCAGATTCCCTTGGCTTTTATGACCTCGGAGGCTATAAAGCTGACGGTAGGGGACCCAGACTCTGAGGGGCCCGGAATGTGGGGTGCGGACGTATGTGACATAATTAGGCAGCCTTTATGAGCGAAGCAGGAGAAGTCATTAGGGCTGCAGCTTCACAAAGGGAACTTCCTGCTCTGGCTGCCCCGTTAAAGGACTGCTTCTCAACGAGGCTGCCCTTCTTTGATCCCTGAGGCCTCCGATGTTTTGCTCCCATGATATTTAATGATGGCCTCCCACGTGCAGCCGGAGCCCAGCCTGACTGAGCATTGTTTGGGGAAGGCGTCTTCGCATGACAAGGTTCTGATGTGGTGTCTCACGCGGCAAGGTTACTGAGGCAGCTATTTGGGTGCCAGCAAGAGGCCCTGATGTCACTTGGCAGCGAAATGGGCTGAAAAGGATGATGCAGAGATCCAGCCAGTGCCAAGTGCCTTGGCATAAGCTTTGTTTACTATGGGATGGATCCACAGCATCAGCTGGTACACTGTGGGGAGAAAGAAAGAATTTGGTCTTGAATAGTCTTTCAAAAGGCTGGGGAATGTTCCCTAGGAATAGATCTTCTCCCAACCCATATCCACCCATGGTCACACTCAGGAACGGCTTCTGAAAGGAAGATTAATAGGTCCTTAGGGAGCACAGCCCACAGCAGATACAGGAACCCCACAAAGTTCTTGACTGACTGTATCCCCCATCTGCTTAAAGACCTCTATACACAAGGAGGCGCTCTCCCTCTGGCAGCGTAGCCTCTGTGGTGGCTGCAGGCTCTCTCTTGCTTCTTTGAGTCAGAGGTTGGCTCTCAGCAGCTACAGAACAGGCTGTCCTTTGTCAGAGTTCTGCAGAAACTCAGGGGTGCTTCCTGGGTGTCCCCTGAACATTCTCATTTGCAGGCCCAGCACCCCGTTTCTGCTACTGTCCTTGCCGTGTTCTGGTTTCTATACCCTTGTATCTGTGTTCCTTCTTAGAGAATGCAGATGGGGGAGCGTTAGTGGTTCTTTGAGCCCTGGTTAACTCTGCCTTGGCCGCTTGCGTAGGTGCTAATCCTGGGTCGCTGAAATGGGTCAGTAATCTCTCTCTATGAAGGCAGTTTCCTAGGAAATTCCAGAACAAATCCAAGTTCATATTCCAACTGTCGGCATGCAAATGTTGCTTTCCCCTCTGACTGTTTGGATTTAAGCATTTCAAGTGGGATAATTGCTTGCACGGCTCTCTTTGGAGATGTCACCCTGAGAACCATCTGACTGTTCCACGTGGATGGAAGCAAAGTACCCGTAGCTGCCTCTTAGTGGGGATGCTGCTCCATCCATGCACTTAGCTCCATCTGCATCACTGCCCCTGTCTCTTCAGTCTTGGATTATGGCAGGAGCTCCTGAATGACCTCACTATGCTTTTCCTACCTCTTTCCAGTCTGCTCTCTACACAGCCCTCCACAGTATCTTTTTAATCTTTGCTCTAAGTAGAGATTTCTAAAAACAGTTCATCAGCTTCTCACTGCACATTTGATAAAACCCAGTCTTGGCCTTCAAGAACCTGGAAGATCTGACCCTGGCTTCAGTTTCCAGGGATATTTTGTATTATTTTTCTCCCCGAAACCCATGCTGTATCCATACTAGCTACCTTTCAGGACACACTGGCTCTTACTCCTATGCTAGGATTTTTTTTTGAGACAGGGTTTCTTTGTGTAGTTTTGGTACCTGTCCTGGATCTCACTCTGTAGACCAGGCTGGCCTTGAATTCACAGAGATCCGCCTGGCTCTGCCTCCCGAGTGCTGGGATTAAAGGCGTATGTCACCACCGCCTGGCTATGCTAGGCTTTTACATAGGGTTCTTTTTGCCTAGAATGCCCCTTCCTCACACACCCTACTAGCTCTTTTCTTGGCTGGCTCCTTTTTAATCTCAGACCCTATGTATTTATTTAAATTTAATTAATTAACTAACAATTAATTAATTTTATGTGTGTGGGCGTTTTGCCTGCATGTATGTCTGGCTACCACACAATCCAGAAGAGAACATCGGGTCCCTCAGGACTGGATTTATAATTGTGAGCTACCATATGGATGCTGGGAATTGAACCTGGGTCCTCTGGAAGAGCAGCCAGTGCTCTTGACCACTGAGCCATCTCTGGGGCCCCTAGACCTTCCATATTCAGAGGCTTATGTTAGTTTTTCTTTGCTGTGACAGGATGCCTACCCAAAACAGTTTTACAGGGACATGTTTATTTTGGCTTCTGGTTTGAGGAGATATAGTTCATTATGGCAGCAGACTGATCATGGTGTATCCGCAGTTCGGCAGCAGACCAAACTGAATACTGGTGCTCAACTGGTGTTCTCCTATTTAATCTGATCTGGGACCCTTGCCCATGGGATAGGATCACTTCCATTCAGGGCAGTTCTCAGTCATCCTCACTGGAAACATTCTCACAGGTCCTTTCACGTTTTTTCTTACTAATGCCCTAAGCATTCCTAATCCAACCAAACTGACAACCGAAATTAAGCATCAGCCACAGAGAGGAGCTCCCTCTACCCCCAATTCTCTATTACCTTTGTCAGATCTTGCCCTCCCTTATGGACCTGAGCACAATTTGTAACCATATGTTTGTTTGTAAGTTAGTAGACTGCTTGCCCAGCATGCACAAAGCCCTGGGTATTTCCCCAGCACCATGTAAACTGGGTATGGTGCTGCACATCTGTAACCCTTGCACTGTAGAGGTAGAAGCAGGAGGATCAGAAGTTCAGGGTCATCCTGAGGCTATATAATATATTCTAGGATGGCCCAGAGGACATGGAACTCTTCCTTAAAAAAAAAAAAAAAAAAAAAAAAAAGCAAAAAGCCTAAATGAATAGGCAAATGGACGCACAAATGCAGTGGCTTATTTGTCTCTAGCTGTCCATCAACTTGAATACAAGATTCATTCTTGAGTTGTATGCTTGTATGCACCATGGTTTAGGATATATTTGAAAGATAAAACAATCTTGCTGAAATAAGCATCCCCTTACTTTCTTTGTTTCCAAGATCCCAACAAGATGGAATTTTTATAGAGTTTAACCACAGTGTAAATGCATGTTCCAACTGTCCTCCCAAATTGCAGATCTTCCTTTTAGATTTGTATTGCTTTTATTTTTGACAGATGGGAAAATATTTAAATTTTGTTTGCATTTTACTGTGTGTGTGTGTGTGTGTGTGTGTGTGTGTGTGTGTGTGTAGGCCAAAGGATAATTTGTGGGAGTTGGTTCTTTCTTTTTGTCATATAGGTCCAGAGGATTAAACTTAGGTGGCAAGTGCCTTTACTGGCTGAACCATGATGCTAGCCCTGCATAATTTTTTTTGAAGTTCCAAGACCATTTTATTAGAATGTAAGAGTAAAACAACATGTTGTGGGGCTGGAGAGATGGCTCAGCAGGTAAGATAGCTTACTATGTACATGTGAGGGTCTCAGCATCAATTTGAAGAAGCTAGGTGTTGTGATAATATTTTATCTGTGTACCCCAATAAAGTTTATCTGAGGATCAGAGGAAAAAGCCAGCCACTATAGTAAACATAGAAGTCAGACAATGGTAGCACACACCTTTAATCCTATCACTCAGGAGGCAGAGATTTATCTGGATCTCTGTGAGTTCAAGGCCACACTGGGAACAGAGCCAGGCAAGGTAGCACATGCCTTGAATCCCAGCACTAGTTAACCATAGAGCTCTGGAGGTCTGTACAGACAGACAGGAAGTGACAGAGTTGGGTAAGAAGAGGAAATGATGTAGTTGGGTGGAGAGAGGAAATGAGATGGCAGAACAGCAAGACATATAGACATGGGTACACAGGAAGTAGCTCTCTTTGGCTGAAGATCTCCAAGTGGTGAGAACGTGGTTGGCTTCTTCCTGCTTTTCTGATCTCTCAGGTTTTTACCCCAATATCTGGCTCCAGGTTTTTTATTAATAAGACCATTTAGCACTTCGTCTACAAGGTGTAGCCTTGAACACCTGTAACCCCAGGGCTTTGGGGAGTGGATACAGGAGGAACGTTGGGGCTTGTTGGTTACAAGCCTGAGTTCTTAGTTCTCAGTGTCCACATGGAAGCTTACAACAGAATAAAACAGAGTGATAGAGCAAAACACCCAGTGGCCTCCTCAGGCCTTTCCCCTGCATGCGCTCTCTCTCTCTCTCTCTCTCTCTCTCTCTCTCTCTCTCTCTCTGTCTGTCTGTCTCTCTCTCTCTCTTTCATACACACACACATACACACACACACACACACACACATACATGCTCACATGCTCGCATGCTCGAATGCATGCGTGCACACATGAGAATACACACATACACCACAGATGAAGCAAGCTGTAAATCTAAGGTGTTCCTAGGAAGAGGCAGATGGAGAAATGAGAGAAAGCCATACCTCTGAGTTAGGGTCAGCAACAGGGGGAACGTTCAGAGACGTCAGCGAGACAGCTCATACTGTCAGGGCTAACATACTTAGAACCTGGGTGGGTATTTGAATGGTTCTTTCTTGAATATTTCATTGCCTCAATTCAGATAAAAAAAAGTAGTCAGCAGCCATATCACTACCACCCTGGGTGCACATGATCTCAGATTTTTAAAAAAAGATTTGAGATCTTGAGCACCATGCCTTGCTTTAATCCCCCTCAAAAGGATTCGGAGAGGTCGTTTAAATACAAAACAATTTCCCCCAACAGTTCTCCCCAAACCACAGGATGGACAGAGCTGACTCTTATCAAACCACTCTTTCAGGTGTGTCCCTGGACTGGAGCAATCTGTATGGGTTCTTCTAGCTGTCCTAAGTGCCACAAGCTGGGTGGTTAGAACCGACAGGGCATCATTTGCTCAGTTCTGCAGACGAGGGGTCTGAAATCGAGATCTGTCCTGTGGGTGGCTTCCAGCTAGAGGTTCTGGTGGGATTCTGCCGTGAGCGCTCAGGCTTCTGGCGACAGCTGGCAGTCTTTAGCACACCCATAGATTCACTCCAACCTCTCTCTGCCTCTGTTATCACCTCCTCTGTGTCGCGACGTCCATGTTAGCTTGGCAGCTTCTTCCTTTTGTAAGGCCATCAGTAACTAGACTTAAGGCCCATCCTAAATCCAGGTGATCGTCTATTGAGTTCCTTTATGTTAACGCCGTTATGTCTGCAAAGACACTATTTCCAAATAAGATGGCATTCACAGGTGCCAAGAATTGGGACACGGATGTGTCTTTGGGAAGGATTAATACTTACTGAGATATCTAAGAGGCAAAAGTGATATGAACAAGACAGCTAGCTGCTTATGGATGAAATTGCAACCACAATTATCTAGATAAGTGCTCTTTGCATTCTATGATGTTGACTCTTGGGGAAGAAATATGGCAGCTGGGGAGATGGCTCAGTGGTTAAGAGCACTTGATGCTTTTTCATGGAACCCAGGTTTGGTTCTCAGTGTTCACATGGAAGCATACAATCGTCTGTTATTCCAGCTAAGAGAATCTGATGCCTTCTTCCAGCCTCTGTGGGTACCAGGCATGTGAGTGGTGCAGGTGCATATAGGCAGGCAAAATACTCATACACATAAAAAATTACGTTAAAAAATAAACTCTAGGAAGTAAAGAAATGGTTTGGTTGGTAAAGTGTTTTCTACACAAGCATGGGAACTTGAGTTCATAGTCCCATAATCTATGTAAAAAAAACAGCAGTGAGAGTATGCCCCTGAAATTCTGGAGCTTGGGAGGCAGAGACGTGTGTGTGTGTGTGTGTGTGTGTGTGTGTGTGTGTGTGTGTGTGTAAATCCCCTGGCTTTCTAGTCAGCTAGTTTAGATGAATTGATGAGTTTGAAGTTCAGCAAGAGACCTTCTCTTTCTCCTTCTCTGTCTCTCTCTTTCTCTCCCACACACACGCACATCCACACACAAACACACACACACTATACACAAAGTGGAGAATGACTGAGGAACACACTTAACATGGACCCATGGCCTCCATAGGCATATACACACACATGCAGATACACACACATGCATACCCACACATGAACATGAACACACACAGACACACACACACACACACACACACACACATCTGGCTTCTAGCAATGGTTTATACATAGTACATCTTCTATTTTAGAATCCCTTTCATAATCTGGGAATTACTTCTTTAGGCCACTGGGGTGGTTTGAATGAGAACTGTTTCCTGTCAGCTCATGTGTTTGAACACTTTGACTCCAGTTGGTGGTACTGTTTGGGAAGGTTTGACAACCTTTAGGAGATGGAATTATGTCACTAAGTTCCTCTTCTCCTTCTGCTTCCCATGAATGGATGAAAATGTGGCCAGCTAGCTTCTGGCTCCTGCCACCATGTCACACCTCTCCCACCAGGATGGACTCTGTCCCTCTGAAATTGCAAGCCAAAAATGAGCTTTATTCCTAAGTTGCTTTTAGCCACGACATTTGACCACAGTAACAGAACAGTAAACAACACAGCCACATTACTTAATCTGCATAATGATTAAAGTGGTTTGTGATGGTGGCATTTTTTTTTTTTTTTCTGTTTGGAAAATAAGATACTCGCTGTTTAGATCCACAGGCCATTTGTAAAATTGGGTTATTTGGTTTCCCAACTCTTTCTGTTTCTAGAGTACTTTATATATTCTGGATAGCAGTCCCTGTTAGATGTATAGCTGGCAAAAATTACCACTCTGTGGGATTTCTTACTCAATTTCATTAGCTCCTTGAAGTTCTGGCATTTCAGGTTTCAGACTGAAGTCTTTGCTTTACCTGGAGTTAATTTTTTTGTGTGCGGGGGCATAGATAGGGGCCCAATTTCATTCTTCTACACATGGACATCCCATTTCCTCAGCACGGTGTCCAGGGATTCTGTCTCTTTCCAGTTTGTGGTTTTGGGTTGATGTCAGGCATCAGAAGGTGGTGGTTAGGCTCACACCCGTTCATTTCGTTGGTTTACATGCTTGTTTTTGTGCTGGTACCATACTGTTTTTACTGCTGTAGCTCTAGAATATGTCTTCTCTAGAATTGTTTTGCTCAGGGTTGCTTTGGCTATCCTGGGTCTTTTATGGTTTCATAAGAATTTTAAGAGGTGCTTTTTTTTATTTTGTGAAGAATATGGGGATTTTGATTAGGATCCCATTGAGCATCACATTTGTTGTTGTTGAGCTGATTATGTCTATCAGGCACAACTATATTTGTTGATGATCCTTGATAACTACTCAAGCTTTTATTAGTTAAAATTATACCTTTCTCAATTTTGTCTCTGATTGGAAAGGCTAGAAACATTTGGTGCTCCTGTAGCGGACACAGTCTCTATGGTAGCAGCCAATTTTGGCATGGTCATTTGGTTACAGACTAGTGGTCCTTGACAGTGTTCTATCCAAACACACCAGGACATATACAGCACATGAGTATACCCATTTTTTTTTTTTTTTTACAGAATTTAAATCATTTTGCAGCAAAATGAAGCCAATTGAATCACAACCATTTCTTTGTTCTCATTCTTTTGGTGGTGGGGCTGGGGTGGGGGAATAGCATGAGGGATTTGATATTCATGAGAACATTTTACAAGCATGTGAGTAATGAACTCCATCTTTTAAAGTTGTAATGTATTTTGCAGGTTTTCTTAATCTGCCCTTGCTTTCCTTCTTCCTTATAAAAAATTTAGTGATGATTAAATTAAAATGAAAACGGAAATCATAATAAAAACTCACAATCATCATGGTAATTTGTAATTGCCACAAATATTAAGAGGACATCCTTACTTGGCGTTCACTACTCCTGTGGCCTGCAAAGGACGGAATAGAGGGCCTGTAAATTCCTTATACTTGCCTGCTATACCATCTCTTCATTTCCCATTCAAGAGAATGTTTGGAAGATAGATGACTGGAGAACTAGAAATAATCCATTCTTAAACTGTAAAGTTAAAACTCATCATTACATGGCCATGTAATTAAAAAAAGCAGCTTGACAGTCCTTTAATAATGAACTTACACCAACCTTTTGCCTACTGCCCTTCATAATTGAAAGATGGCTGCCATAGCTCTCTGCGTGGGACGTCCAAGCAGGGGGATGTTCAGTTGGGAAAGAGAGTCCTTCTTCCTTGTGTCTTCCCCTTCTTCTAAAGCAAGGAACCTTTCCTAACAGTATCCAGAAAGCCTCTACTCCCATTTAATTGGTAGTTTGGGGTCACATTTATATACTAGACCAATCCTTGATAAGAGAATGAAACTACAGTCACCCTTAGTGATGGACCTGTTCTAGGAAATGCGTCCTTGAGTGATTTCATCATGACACAAACATCTGAGTGTATTTATATAAATTAACACAATTAAGATGTCATTAAGCAATATAATTTATTGGCACATCATAGTATTTATGGCCCATTGTAGACCGAAACATTGTTTGTGGCACATGACTGTGATGTTTAGCATAGTTAACCATGTAATCTAGTAGGAGTTAGGTTGCTCAAACAGAGTTGGCATTTTGTTCCAAAGAAACAAAAGACTAGAAAAGAGAAGATATTGGGGATATACTGTGATAATTCTGTTTACAGGTTTCAGAAACTCCAGGTAAACATGACCTAGAAGTAATAAGGACGCCATCATCTTACATAACAACACAATTATAGTAGGTGGTCCCAGAGTTGACGGATTCAGCGGCTCAAGGAAGTCAAGATCCTATTGTCTCCTTCACGGTTTTCTTGTCCTTATCTGTTATTGGCTTTACCTGTAGCTGTCATAATTCAAAGTGTTGTAACATGTAATGCAGGAATGCAGCAAGGTCCTTGGCTCCTGATCCCTTTATGAATGCTGGAATCTTTCCTAAGGTCCACAAAAGTGTTTGTGTTAACCGTGTTCTAGGATATGATTTCACCTCATCATGTCACTGGCAAGTGGATGAGTCTGGTACCATACACTACCTACACTTAGCATTGACCCTTGGAATGAGATGGGACAGGAAGACCCTTGACTGAAAGCACACAGATATTAATAAGGGAAGGTTGCTGCTCACATCTGGAGAATGATAGACATCTGTTGACAAGGAAAGAAAGTGCTGAGAATGATTCTTGTAGAGAGCCACACATCAGACTATTTCCTTACTATAAAGTGTGAAGCCAAGAGTATAATATAAAGGTTGTTCAGGACTGATTGGAAAGTGTTAAGAACCACAGACTTCTCAGTGAGGAAGAGATGGAATGTAGCATGTATCTCTAATGCATGGGAATAGCAAGCAGTTAGACTTTTTAAATGTTTTCTTCATCTTTGGTCTAGAAGCACAAAGGAATGAGAATTGTTGTAGAATATTATTTTAAGATGTGTTACATTTGTCTATGCTGTGGAACATTTGTTTGATGATGCAAAGATGTGTTGCATTCTTTTATGTTGCATTTGTTTAACTCTGTGAAGCTGTGTTACTTTGCCTGTCTAAAACACCTGATTGGTCTAATAAAGAGCTGAACAGCCAATAGCAAGGCATGAGAAAGGATAGGTGGGGCTGGCAGGCAGAGAGATTAAATAGAAGAAGAAAAAGAGAGAGTGAGATCAAGGAGCGAGAGAAGAAGGGGCCAGCCACACAGCCACACAGCCACACAGCCACACAGCCACACAGTCTGTCATGGAGTAAGAGTAAAAGTAAGATTACAGAAGTAAGAAATGGAAAAGGCCCAGAGGCAAAAGGTAGATGGGATAATTTAAGGAAAGCTGGCTAGAAATAAGTCAAGCTAAGCATTTATAAGTAGTAATCAGACTCCATGTGATTTATTTGGGAGTTGGGTGGTAGGCCCCCCAAAAGAGTAAGAGAGAATACTTTAGAAAAACACGAGAGTTAGCAAGAGTTCTCCTGGTAATCTCTGGCTTGAAGGGCCAGGGAAGGGCACAGTCCTTTTCCTCTAGCCCAGCTTCCTGATTTTCAGGGTGGAAGGGCAATTCATCCTTGTCCACAATGCTGCTGGTACAGGAGTCTTTCTTTTCCCATTCCCATTGAATCGTCTAGAGATACCTCTCTAAGATGTGCAGGTCTCTCAGGCATTTCTGTGTGAGGTGTAATGTATAACACTAGCATTTATATTAGTATTAAAGATTGGAATAAAAGAACCATTGATTGCCAGTGGCTGCATTTGCCAAGTAAACTCAATAATACTCAGTAAATAGTGAATTTAATGCTATTCAATACATTCTGACATTGTGGAAAGCCACAGATATGTCTGTCTATGTTTCTGATATGGCATACTCATGGTACAAAGCAAATGGAATTGTTGTTTATTACAGCTTTTTATCAGTACATGAAGTAGTTATATGTATTTTCCTGCAACTGAGAAATTGGAAGGCAACCAATTGACTCTGCTTCCTCAAGCCCTCTGAAGATTGGCTGAGTCGGATGGCACAAACTGAGAAGAAATAGATTGATAGGCCAAAAGGTATGCAATCTTATTATGTGCATGCAGCATCCCAGGAAAGCAAGTACCCAAAATCCAAATGAGATTTAGAAGCATAGAGACGCTTCTTCATAGGGAACAGGGAAGTAGAGGCTGTAGGCAACTCCAGCAAATGATTTTTAGGGGAGATGAACGCACTTAAAAGACAGACAATGGGGGCTGAAGAGAGGGCTCCATCCGCAGAGCTCTTGCAGCCAAGTGTGCAGACATGAATTTGGATCCCAACATTCACATACAGAGCCAAGAGCCCCAACACTGGGGGAAGCAGAGACAGTATTACTGGGACATGCTGGTCAGCCAGTCTAGCAGAATTGGCAAGCTCCAGGTTCAGTGAGAGACTGTCTCAAATAAGCAAGGCTGAGAGTGATTAAGAAAGTATCTGATGTCAACCTATCACACACACACACACGCACACGCACACACACACACACGCACGCACGCACACACACAAATACACATATACACACATACATAAACACACACACATACATATACACACAAAAACACATATACACACATACATACACACACATAAACACACACTCATACATTTACACACACAGATACACATATACACACATACATACACACACACACACACACACACACACACACACAATAATCTAGAACAAAGTTCTTCTGGTCTCTGGGTATGGTGTGAACTCTGGTTTTCTTCCCTATTGAAGAGGCTACATTCAACACAATGGCATGCATCCTTGTGGAGGAGCAGCTTTTAGTCAGAAAACAGAACATCGGAGGAAACTTCCTGAAGGACAGTAGCAGGAGGTGGAGGGGTGAAGGGTGGAGGAAGGGCAGGGAGAGGTCTTGGTTCTAAGATTGCCTTTTAATTCAAAGTTGTCTCCACATCAAAGCACCACGCTTTGAAGGGTTGTTTTCTGAGTCCCGGCATCATCCCCGTTAACGTCCAGAAGTAAAACCCGACTTGGTTTTGCCAGTTTCTTCACAGTCTGGCCTGTGTGCTGGAGCGGGGTGAAACCTTGCCACTCAAGAGTGAGCCAGCCAGCTCTCCACAGCCTGTGTACCACCAGGAGGTCTAAATTCCTGCTCTCTGAAATGGGGAACCAGTATCCTGGGCTTGATAAAAGCAATGTGCAGCGTGGGCTCCCTGAGCAAGAGTCCTCTTTTCTCTCCTCTGAGGCCCCGCTCCCTCTTATTTGTGTTTTCCAATCTGTTTACTTCTTTGGTCAGTTGTTTACTTATTTATTTTATGGCAGTGTGAGGAGCTGGGCCCCATCACCTGTCACCTGATGGTCAAGTTCAGAAACAACTCCTCCCTGGGCTCCTCATTAATATTCATCCAGCACCATGCAAATGGCCCCGGAGTCTCTCCTCCCCGGGATGCTTTAATGTGGCAGTTATGAAAGCAGCTCAGACCAAGCTCGATTAGCATAATAATGAAGCTTCGGCTGCAGTGTTATCATCCTCAAAGGAGATCGCTGGAGTGGTCACAGAGCCTTTAACAAGTACCGCTTTCAGATAAAGAAGGACAGAGTGGGGAATGATGGATGGCAAATATGGGGTATGGGAGGAGGGAGTCCTGGGGCTGGGGAGGGGGCTTGCGATGCCTGGTTCCTTGTATCATGGGTGAATACAGAATTTCTATTAGTAATGGCCCTTTAGAAATACATCAGCATCTGTGTTTCCAGAAAAATCTAATGCTATTATCTCTTCCGGCTGTAGAAGAAAAAGTGAGTTGCTTGTAATAACACTAGGCTGTGTTTAATAACCCCTCAAATAGGCTGGACGGGGACTATCATGTCTCTTTTATAGATGAGTGTCCACCCACGCGTCCACCCATCCACCCATCTTCTGTCCTACTCCGCAAGTGAGTTAACGTAGTTTTCAGATCATGATTTTAAAGTTTCGGTGCTAGGGCAAGGCGGGGCTAGTGCTTGAACTTGGATCTGCTGTCACTCTCCTCCGACTTGGTGACCCTCACGATCACTTCAAAAACCCAGCGCATTGTCAAGAACAGGTTCAGCTGGACTCTTGTGGTGAATCTGCACCACTATTTTCCGCTCACGCTTGCATACTCCATACTCCGGGGGTCCGCACCCCTGTATGGAGTGCACCTCCACAGGGCCACTTCTTTGGCCATTTATCCAATGTCAGTCGTCACTTATAAGTTGTTGGCTATGTTCCTGGGCTTCGGAAAGCTGGGTAGCAGCTGTTCTCTTGCTGCACAGACACATGAAACAGCAGAGAAGCTGCAGCACTCTGCGTTCGCCAGCCAGCCACGGAAAGCAAGCACTCAGTAGAAGGAACAATCTGGATCACTCAGGAAGCTCTCGTTAGGCCCCTCCCCCTCCTTTATTGGCACAGGAGCCTCGATCCGGAAGAAAGAAAATCTCTACAACAAGCAAGGAGGGCCAGTTGGGATGCCATGCCAAGCCAGCTGCGTTTCACATTAAGGGAAAGAGCTCTGTGTTCATGGACCCACCCTAGGGGCCTGTGTGGTGTGAAAAATGAAGCCTCCACACCCCCAGATCTAGAGGATGATTGGAAGAGAGAGAGAGAGAGAGAGAGAGAGAGAGAGAGAGAGAGAGAGAGAGAGAGAGAGAGAGAGATCAGAAGTGGTTGGCATAACGTGAGTATAGGACAATATACTGAGAGACAGTGATGGGAGACAGAAGCCCTGAGATGGTTTTTTTCCGAGAGAGACAAGCATTCAACTGATGGGGACCCCAAGCTGGAAAGAAAGTTGCCGTTTTAATGTGTCTATGGTGCTATACTATGACTTTCTCTGTAGCCTCCATCCTTTAGGAAAAGCCTACCTCTCTCCACAGCTTCAATATGGCTGGCATTGTAGGGAGCAGCTTAGAAAAAGGCTCATTCATCCTGGTGCAGGTCAGAAAGCAGCATGACTACAGGAAGAGGGCATGGGACAGTCTGTGAGACAGAAATAAGGGGTACCAGCCCTCAAATCTGTTAGTACATGGGATTTTTTCCCAGATTTAAAAGTCATGGGACCCCAAAGTCCCTTAGGGAAAATGTATTTATTTTCTTAAAGTTCAGATAGAAGTGTGAATGCTGTGGGATAATGCTTTTGTACACTGGTTTAATAAAACATGGATTGGCCAGTAGCCAGGCAGGAAGTATAGGAAGGATAAGCAGACTAGGAGAATGCTGGGAAGAGGAAGGCTGAGTCAGGAGTCACCAGCCAGACACAGAGGAAGCAAATTATGAAGGCAGAACTGAAAAAAGGTACTAAGTCACATGGCTAAACATAAATAAGAATTATGAGTTAATTTAAGTGTAAGAGCTAGTCAGTAATAAGCCTGAGCTAATGGCCAAGCTGTTATAATTAATATAAGCCTCTATATGTATACTTGGGTCTGAGCGGCTACAGGACTGGGTGGGACACAGGAAAACTTCCAACTACATCTGAATTTGGATGACCACTTCAGACCTCCCTCCATCTTTTGGGAAAGTCTGTGGTCCAAGGTCAATTGCCAGAGACACCCCATTCATTTGGTTCTTTACTAAATGAGAACTTTGTATTATTTCATTTTATCTTCACAGCCATTTTGGAAGAAAGCTGAACACCCAGGTTACTCTGGGACAAGTTGATTCTGAGTCTATGGCCAGTGACTTAATTTGCTCTCACACAATGGTTTGCTTAGTGCTATAGCTTTGACCTAAAAATGTTCCTCAAAGACCCATGAGTTGAAGGCTTGGTCTCCAGCCTTTAAGAGATGGAAGAAGTTAGGTCTTTGGGTACGTGTCCTTGAAAGGTTATTGAGAACCTGGCCACTTTTATCTCCCTCTGTCTATCTCAGCCTTTCTCTTTGTACATCTCTCCTCACTCTCCCACCCTCTCTGAGCAGCTTTCTTAGCTATATGCTTTTGTCATGATATACTACATCACCACACTGCCAAGCAACCATGGATTGAAACAATGATTCAATGTAAACCTTTCTTCCCTTTAAGATGATAATTTCAGGTATTTTGTCCCAGCAATAGGAATCCTAATCCAATGTCTAGACAGAGAAGACTATATTAGCATCACGGGGCTCTTGGAGAGGAGGAAAGGGCTAGAGATAGGAGTGACAGACCAATTTCTCTTTCCCTATCTTTGAAATTTTTCCATTTTCTCTTCAAGCTGTTTGATATGTTTTAAGTACAAGCTGAGGAGGATTAACACATGCAACCCCACTGATATTGTGGCCACATGTGGTCCAGATTCCACTTTAGTCCAAGAGGTAACCTTGGAACCAAAAGTCCGTTGTTCAATACTTCTGGTTGTTTTATCCTTTCAGACACCACGTCCCAGTCACTGTTCTTACTGCTGTGAAAAGACACGATGGCCAAGGCAACTCTTAAACAAGAATGCATTAATTAGGGGCTTGCTTACAGTTTCAGAGGGTTGGTCTGTTAGTTTCTGATGCTGCCGCAGCAGCAGCCTGCCTCTGCTGCTAAAGCAGTCATCACCTGTCACCAGGTGCCTCTCCACTGTCAGCTGTGAGACGTGCACTCTTTAAAAGTACCCATCAGGCACAGCTCGCCCTCTGTCTCTTTCTCTCCTTCGCCTCTTCTTTTTCTCTTACCCCTCTTGCTCTTCTCTTGCCTCTCTTCTTCCTCTTGTCTGTCTGTCTGTCTGTCTCTCTCGTCACCACTCTGACACGCCCTTTCACTCTTCATTCTCCTCTTTCTTCCAACAAACCTCTTGCACTGACTCTGTTGTTCATGGTGTGTTTGTCCAGTGACACACCTTGGCAGGGCCCGCCGAAAGGTACTCATTATCGCCCTTCTTTTTATTTATCCTTTCCTAGTGTATGATTATCATGATGGGAAGCAGACAGGCATGGTGCTGGAGCAGTAGCTGAGAACTTTACATCCTGACTGCAGGCAGCAGTCGAAGAAAGACTGGGCCTGGTATGGGCTTTTGACACCTCAAAGCCCCACCCCCAGTGATAACCTCCTCCAACAAAGCCACACCTCCTAATCTTTCTAATCCTTCTCACTCAGTTCCACTCCCTGGTGACTAAGCATTCAAATACATGACCCTATGGGGGCCATTCAAACCACCACACACCATGAATTAGATTCAAAGCCCACAGCAGCACTATTCACCTTCCAATGTGATGGATTCTTCACATTCTCTTGCTTCTCCAAAGTGTCTCTCCTTTACGTTGTCTGAAACCACCCATCAGGATTATTGAAGCGTTCTGTTGCTTCTCTTTTTCTATTTCCCATTCCTTTTTCAGGTCTGACTCCTCAAAAGCTCCCAGTCACATACCCAGCAAAGGCAGAGCCCTCCTTAGAAGGAAAGGGTGTGTGTGTGTGTGTGTGTGTGTGTGTGTGTATGTGTGTGTGGTGGGGGACAACTGAGTCCAGGAACCTAGGATATGTTTTTGATGTAGTAGGAAGAGAAAGTCCAAGACTATTAATAACTTTGCCCCATTACATTTACATAAACATTTCAGGGTTTAATAAATAAATGTTAAAATTTAATCTAGCAATAATATTCATGATTATTGTTTTGTTGTATATTAATTAGGTAATAAATGGTAATGGTTTATGCAAATGATGGTAGTCATATTTATTTCTAACACGAAAATTGTGTTTTTATAGTTGTACTTTTTCTGTCTTTGCAAGTTCAGTGCTTTTAAGTAATAGCAATCTTTTTTGGAGTGTGTGTGTCTATGTGTATGTGTGTGTGCACATTTGTGTGCATATGTGTGGAGGCCAGAGGTCAACCTTGGATCTCTTTTCTTAGGTTTTTTTCTACCTTGTTTTTTGCGATCTCTTACTGTCCTCAACTCAGGTCCCCATGCTTGCAGGGGACTTTGCTCATGGGCCATCTTCTCAGCTCCCCCAAATAGTTAGCTTGTTACTTCTTTGCCTGCCAAATGGAATTAATCCAAGTCTCATCTCAGGGACCCAAAACCAAGCACATAATTAGTTAAAAGACAGCTCTACAATCAAATTCCTTGGTGATATCGGTTCTGGCAATTCTACTAATCAATCCTTCATGATCAAGGGCTGTGGGGTTCTGCACACCCATTTCTTTTACTTCCAGAATTTCCCAAATAATCCAATCTGGCTTGCCCTCCAGGTTGGCTTGTGGTGGTACATGCCTTGATTCTAGCATTCAAGAAACTGAGGCAGGAGGCTTATCAGTTTGAGGTCAGCCTAGGGTACATGGTGAATTTCAGACCGGACTATAGATAGGGAACTTTTGTCTAAACAAACAAACACAAACAAACAAGACCTACCCACAGTGATCTGCAGGCATGATGTTATTTGAGGGCGAGAATGAACCCGCTTTTCTCTGTATATCAGCCCCTATTTGATAAAATTATTTCATTGGTCTATGCAATTGTTCTCTGAACTCAAAGGGAGGCAGCATTTTGATGCCATTCTTACATTCCAAAAATGAGCTGAGGAGGGAGGCATTTTAGATGCTAAAAGGGTGACCCTTTTCAGTTTTTAGGAAACTGTGCACTGGCGTGTCCTGTCATACCTAGCTTCCTAGCAATGGAGAGTCCTCGATTTTGCCAACTCTGGACAACAGACCTCTGCTGCCTGGGTAGAGTATGCAGTCTGTCTGATAAGAGACACATTTGAGAATGTAGGTGGGGCATGCCAGAGAGGAATTCAGGAACTGATGTGGGTGTCATACAGGACGGTCCTTTCCACCATACTTTAGGGAGCTTGCAGTCTCCTTCCAGGTGAGGGGCACTGTTCATTTCCCATGATGCTAGGGCTTTGGGTCTGTAGTAGTTTTCAACGGGCTGACGAACAAAGAAAAGATAAAAGAGTTGAAAGCCTTCCCAGAGCCCAATTTGGCTGTGGTGTCCTTCTTCTCGCTTCTATCTTTGGCCCTTCTTTTGTTTCTGTAGGTGATTCAAGCTACTTTTCTCCCCCACCTCCTTTGTCTCCTAAGTTATCATTTAAACTGCAAGGGCTTCGGGACGCTTCCTCTCTGCCTCTGAGCTGCAGGGAGGGCGGGCAGGGATCATGAGGGCAGGTGCTCACTGTCACTCTTCTGGACAAGGTTGGGCAGGCTTTCTTCTCCAAAGCCTTCGAGCAGGGGCTGATGAGCAGCGGTGCCAACTGTTTTCTGCCAGGCTGGCCTCTGATTCTCCCTGTGGTGAGAAGTATGCACCTTAGGTGGGTACCAGGCTGAGGAGGCACGGGAGGGGAAACTGCTAGAGGATGCACTAGTCAATTAATTAACATCGTATATAATCAAGGGGGGGGGAGCTTTCGAATTTGATATGCAAACGTATGCAAAATCAAATGTAGATTACTCTGGGTTCAGAATGGAGACTCCTGGAGGTCTGGTGCTTTTCTTCAATAGGAATTCAGCGCTGATGAGCCACACATAGGGCAGAGAGAAATATTTTGAATCGAATGGTTCCGTCCTCTTTAATTCAGCTCTACAATAGCACCTGCTACTTATAATTTGGTGACTCTAGGCAGAGCAGGCTCCATTTACTTGTACAGCTGTACCATTCTGTTCTCCAGAAATTTCCATCTTGAGGGCTCTAACTGATCTCTCAGCCACTACAGTATGCTTGGTACAGCCAGCCACCATGCATTTTTACTGAGGCCTTTTATGGCACCCCAAGTAGCCATGCAATAGGTTATGGGGTGAGCTTGAGTCTGAATCCTGATTCTGAGCCACATTACACGATCTTAATGAGTCTTGGTTTTCTCTTCTGCAAAATGGAGGCAACAGTACCAACCCTATGAGGATTCTTGCTGTTGTCTAAAGAGGTACGTATCTGAGGCACAGGATGCTGGTGGCCACACATAGCTCTGATGATTATTACTCAGATGTGAGGCTCAGTTTGATTCCAACTTCCTTCATGAAAGTTTTCATATCCACCACAGCTTGAAGCCATCTATCCATTCTCTTGCGGTATTAGCTGGGCCATTCATCTGGAAATTAAAACCACATTTCTTCACGACTGTCTTTTGTTGTTGTTTTATTAACTAACCCCGTGTTGTTAGTTAACTCTTCCAGTCCCTCCCAGTTTTCCAATTTGGCTTGAAGTCTTTGAGGGTGGCAACCATGTCTTAATGACTTTTTAGCTTCTCAAGATGTCTGGGATTTATCTTTGTACCCAATACTTGAGCACACTCCTCTCTAAGATTAGGAAGCTCAGTGTGTCATTAGTACCTAGAAGTGGACATCTAGACTCCAGAATACATCTCTTCTCCCAGGAGCATCTGTTCCAGCATGAAGATATCCTCTCCTTTATGCTCCCATCCTTGTTTATGGTCTCCCACGATCTTTTTTTTGGACCAATTTTAGTCCACAGTGTCAAGCAGAAGTTAACAGCATCACGCACAAAGCTTTTGCCAAAACGAATGAAGACGTGGAGATTTTCCTTAATTAGACTCTGCCGGTTGAAAAGTGTGCTGTCAGGAATAGACTTCAGTGCCTTCACTCCCCCTTCCCCATCTCATCTTACCAAGCCCTGCTGAGCAAGTGATGGTTCAGCCACGGTGGCAGCCTCTGAGACCTTGATCCCCAGGTGTTAGGGATGGGCACTGTCTCAGGGAGAATCCTATTCTCTCCTCTTCTAAACCACCTGTTTTCACTTGTAAAGATGGGGCTATTATTTACCAAGTGAAGTACCTTGATATGTTGCTTGGAGTTCTGGAAAAATCTTAGCAGATGAAAAAGTTAGTGTAAAACTGGTTAGCATTTTAAAACCCACCACCACACACATGTTGACATACATCCCCTTCACTGACATGATGAAAAGCAGGGTTATCTTGTGGTTAAAATGATATAGACTATATTTAGAGGCATGTTTATTGGGCAGGCCCCTTATTTTCTATATGAGTTCCAACATGAGACCACAAAATATGAACAATTACAACAGTTTCCAAGAGTTCCATATTTCTCCCAAGTTCATTGTGAGGATAATGAAATGTGCTGGAAGGTCAGTTTTATATTTTTGGTAGGAGAGCTGAATGAAAAGCGGGCCCAGAGTCTGCTTTTGAATGCATATTTAATAGTAAATACTCTGAGCACATTAGCTGTATTTGCATGTAAATCTGGGTTTGTCTGAGGATGGAGTATGCTCAGGAATTCAGTCCAAGCAACAATGGCTAATTAGCAAATCCAGTGTCCTCCACGCCTTGTCCTTGAGTTGGTTGTCCCTGCCCTCTAACCCTGACCAGTGGCTGGAATCCAGTGGGTTCATTTTTCTCTGTTTTTCCCCCTTTTTCCTTCCTTTATTTTTTTCTTGATTCTCCTCTTCTATATTATCATTTTATTTCTGTCCCACTTACCTTCTTTTGTGTCTTTTTTTTTTTTAACTTTTCCACCTACCAATAAAAAACACTAGTAAGCTATACATTGTGTAAGTGATATACTGGCTGTTCGCTGTTTAAAAATATTTTCTGGGAATCTGGGGGTGTATGTAGCTCAGAGGTAGAGCAATTTGTAGCAACCCCCCCAAAAAAAAAACAATAAATGAAAACAACTATAATAAAAAAGATGATCTTGTTGACCAAATTTTAGTGGTGTTTCTCAAATGCTTTTTCAGCTAGGAATCACTGCTTTGCCTATGTGTATATGGGGTGGGAGGAATATGTATGTACGTGTGCACACATGTGGATAGGCCAGAGGCTGATGTCTCATGCCTTCCTCTATTGCTCTCCACTTTATTTTTGGAGACAGAGTCTCATTCGGAACCTAGAGCTCACTGGTTGGCCAGTGAATGTCAGAGACCCACTTGTCTCAGACCCTCCAGTTTTGGGGTGACAGATGTGCGCTGCCATACCCATCTTTTTATGTGGGTGCCGGAGATCTGAACTCAGGTCCTTCATGCACTAACCATCTCCCCTGCCCTGTATCCTCTAATTTTATCAAGAATCTCACCACTTCAGTTTGACCGGATCTCTTTTGCCCACCCTCCCGCTCTGCTCACTCTCAGCATCCGTTATTAATTAGCTTGCTCATCTTCCACCATCCCCCCCCGGGGCGGGGGGAGGATAATGAGTGGCCTGGACTGCTCTCAACAAGAATCTGGTTAGGTTAGTTTAGGTAGAACTTCTCTTCCTCCTGAACCGGACCTTGCATCCCTCTTCTTGGCCATGAAGACCACTTGTGTGTGCTGTGTTCATACTTGAGCCTAGTTCCACTTCGTACCTCTCTCCTTTATCACAGCAGTCCTAATTAAGATGCTCTAAACACTTCCTATATCCAGTTTCCTTTGACATCTAGAAACAAATGTACACACACTTACTTCTTTTTGGTAGTCAGTCAATTCCGGCCTGTAAAACCAGAGCTGTGGATGATTATTTTTGAAGACATAGAAACATATTCTGCAGCAGATCTTGATGTTTGCCTTTGGTTCTTTTTCTTTTTCTTTTTTTCAGTAGTAGTTTTTTATGACTAGATCTCCTTTTAAAACAAATCCCCCTGAGGTCCTAGAATATGTGACTTGATTCCTTTCATGAATTTTGTAAGTCTCTGCCATTCCCTCAAATACTGCTCCCGCTCAAGTCTCTGTCCTCAGAATATCACATAATCCGGATCTCTTTATTGTGTCCCTGGTGTCTCTCACTCTCAGCTCTTGGGGCTTTCATCTGTCAGCGTGTGTGCATTTCCATCCTTCTGACTTTGTCTTTCAGGTGACCCGTTCTCAGCTGCAATTCCTCAGCTTTATACCCGACCACTGACTGCTCGCTTCCCGTAACTGTGCGTTTGGGTTCTAGAATTCCACTGAATTCTTTCTTATATAGTTTCCATTCTCTGATGAAAATGTAGTATCTTACGGTTTAATTTTTCGAGCATGCTCGTACCTATATTCAAGGTACGAGTGTCTCCAGTGTCCGGATTTGCTGTGTTTGTTTTCATTGTCTGTTCGAGTTTTTTGTTTGTTTGTTTGCTTATTTCTTAACTTAGATTTTTTTCTCCATTATGTTTTCTCCCGTCTCGTTCTTTTTTAAAGATTTTATTTTTAAATTATGTGTCTACGTCCACATCTGAGGATGAGTTTGTGCATGTGAGTGCAGCACCTGTGGAGGTCAGCAAAGGGTGTTAGATCTCCTGCAGCTGGAGTTATGCAGGTGAGAGTCAGCAGTGGGTTCCAGGAAGTGGATCCCTTCAGTCCTCTGCAACGGAAATACGTGCTCTTAACTACAGAGGCATCTCTCCAGCTCCTGTCTGGTCATTTTGGATCACATGCTGGGCATTCTGCATGAAAAAATGGAACGCTAATTTGTGGCTCGGGGCTGTGCTTACCCCCAGAGAACACTGCCTCTTTTTCTTTAAGCAGCAGTTACACCAAAAGTCGGAGAATCTTAATTCACTCAGATTTTGCTGACTTCGACTCCATTCTCTGTGGAAGTTGATCCAAATCTGACTTACTCTTTGCGCTCAATGTGGCCCCTCTAAGTTGGTGTGCTATTCCAGTCCATTATGTGTGACTGCGAAAAATATTCAGGTGGGGTAATTATAAAAGAAGGAGGTATTGTTTAGTTCATAATTCTGGAGACTGGAGAACCCTGAGCTGGTATTGGCTGAGCTATGGTGAAGGACTGTTGGAAGCTTTCTTTTGGGCAACCAACCAGCTCCCGAATCATGACACAGAGACTAATTATTAGTTATGAATGCTCGGTCTTATCTTATGCTTGTCCCACTCGCTCTTATAACTTACTTTAACCTGTTTCTCTTCATCTATGTTTTGCCTCAGGACTTTTTGCCTTTCATTCTGTATGTCCTACTTTTCCTGCTTCTTCCGTGCCTGACTGGCTGGCCCTGGGCATCTCCCTCTCTTTCTCCCTCCTTCTTTCCCCTCTTTCTTCTCTTCATCCTAGATTCCTCTTCCTATTTATTCTCTCTGCCTGTCAGCCCTGCCTATCCCACTACTGCCTGGCTATTGGCTGTTCAGCTTTTTATTAGACCAATCAGGTGCCTTAGGCAGGCAAAGCAACACATCTTTACATCATTAAACAAATGCAGCATAAACAAATGTAACACATCTTTACATAGTTAAAGCAATGTTCCTCAACATAAACAAATGTAACACATCTTTGCCTAGTTAAACAGATATTCCACAACAAGAGACTTTTAATGGGTGTCAACACATGGTGGGTCTGCATGTAGAAAAGGTCAAATAAGACAAGAAGCAGGAAAGCAGGGGGAGGGCTGAGGGTGCTGTCTTATAAACCCTTCTTGCAGGAACTAATTCACTTCTGCAAGTCTTGACCCATTCCTGTACGATAGTGTTCATCCATGAAGGTGGAGCCTGCCATGACACATAGGCCCCGCCTTTTAAAGGTTCTTACCACCTCGATATCGGGGACCAAGATTCCAGCACATGAATCAGTGGCTGTACTCATCAACCCTCTGACCCTCCTACCCATGGGATTCTGGACTGCTCTGACTTTCTTGACCCGTCAACCTCCTGTACTTCCAGAGCTTGCAATTTTCACAACTGAACAAGAAGCCACACGATGTCAAGATCACCCATTTTATTTTCTCTTATCCTCCAGATTGTGACGCTCAAATTCTGTCTTAATAATACTCCAGTGCTGCCAAATAGATTTTTTTCCCCCCTCTGGAAAAAAAACTTTTTTTTTGTTCAATTGTTTTTTATTTGTCTCGGTGGGATTGTTGGTCCCAGACAATCCAGTCCTTCCTGTCTAGTAATAGAACTCTTATAGACACACATGATTATTTCAGTTACTCACCACAGCAGCTCTGTCCAGAGATGATGATTATTTATCTACTTTTTATAGGTGGAAAGAGTCTCAGAGAGAGTTAGGTCAATGGTCAAGGCCACTTGGTGAAGAAGCCCTAGAGCTGAGGGGCTGTCTTGATAATTTCTTTTTAACCTGTTTAAAACATGCCATCCCCATACACTGTGGTTACCAAATTATTTATTTGTATCTTTATCATCTGCTTTATTGTACCCTTTACTTGTCCCTTTATTAGTACCAGTATTGCTTCCTGTCCATGATGTCTAAATGATGTGCATTCTTCAGAACTAAACCAGTGCCACATAAAACAGTCACTGGATTCCTGTCTTTTCCCTGTAACCTCGTTCTTGTTCTCTCTCTCTCTCTCTCTCTCTCTCTCTCTCTCTCTCTCTCTCCCTCTCTCCGTCTCTCTGTCTCTGTCTCTCTCTCCCTCTCCCTCTCTCCATCCCTCCTCCCTCATCTCCCCCCTCCTCCCTTTCTGTCCTTTTTACCTTTACCCCCATTTCCCTGTTTCTGTCTCTGCTGGTATTTATTGGCTTTCATTCTCGAAGTACAAATCAAGTATCTATAGTATTGGGGATTGTGTTAGTTTTCCCATCCATGTCATAAAATATCCCAACCAAAGCAATTAAAGGATGATAGAGCTTATTTTGGCTCACAGTTAAGGGTGCGGGAAGTCATGGTGGCAAGAACTTGGGACATGTTGTATCCACAGTGAGGAAGCAGACAGTGATGACCATTCATTATAAGCTTGACTTTCTCCTTTTTATGTAGTTTGGGCTCCCAGTCTATGGAATAATCCCACCTACATTTAAGGATGGGTCTTCTTACTCCAATCAACCTAAACTATATAACCCCTCATAGACACACTGAGTTTTATCTCCTGAGAGAATCTAGATCCTGTCAGTTTGACAATCAGTATTTACCACTAGATCAGAAGAAAGACATTGGTTTGGCCTTCCTACTTCTGAAGGATTTTTTTTTTTTTTTTTAAATTCTCAGAGGGCTTGTGTTCTGGTGTTGGCTTCTCACTCCGATTTCCTGTTCTTGCTGGAACTCTTGTTCCAGCAAATGTCTAGCCATTTTTATATCATTTCCCCTCCTGTCCCACATCATCCTGAATGTTGCAAGCACCCTCTTTTCCAATTCACAAGGTTCCAACTATGGAAAGATCTCACATATAGCAGATGTTACCAAAGGTTTAGGATCACATTTCAAATTGCAGACACTATTTTGCTGACTGTTAAACCCATCTTGGCTTTTCTAGCCTGGAAATTGCTCTCTAGTTTTCCTTCTTAAGTGCTCATCTCCCGTCTTCAGGTCTCTGTCCTTTCTCTTCTCTGTTTCGTTTCCCTCAAATCTCTTCCTTCAGTGATTGTTAGCCACCAATAAATTTCTTCAACCCTAGTATTTCCCTTGCTAAAGCAATTTACTTCTTTGTTTAAGGTTTTTCCATGGGCTCCGTCCTTCCAAAATAAAATATTTTGATACCTATTTTTTAAATATAACTAAGAGAAAAGTTTTCTATGAGAAATCCTGCCTGCCTTCTAAGTTTCCTGGCTCAAAATACACTTTGCTTATAAAAATAACAGTTTCTTCCTGTTACATCATCTATATGAGACTCATACCCTTGCTCTATATTTTTATTTTATTTCCTGTTGGCCTCTGGAAGTAAGATGACACAGAGCATAAACTTCTCACATAACTTCAGTTGACATTTAACCCTTATTTGGGTAAAGAGCTGCTCTGCCTGTAACAGAACAAATGAATAAAATCACTTTTATATCTTTTTTTTATCTGGTGTGGAGGGTGACCTAGGCTATTGTTTTTCAGTTATTTTCCACCTGAGTTTTTGTTTGTTTTTCAAGACAGAGTTTCTCTGTAGCTTTGGAGCCTGTCCTGGAACTCACTCTGTAGACCAGACTGGCCTTGAACTTACAGAGATCCACCTATCTCTGCCTTCTAAGTACTGCTATTAAAGGTGTTCGCCACTACCACCCAGCTTCCACCTATTTTTTTTTTTTTGAGACAGGTTCTCTCACTGGGCTTACATTCCCAATTATGTGGCCATTTAGTCCCAAGAATCCCCCTGCTTCTGCCTCCCTAGTGTTGGGATTACCACTGTGCCCAACTTTTACACAAATCCTAGGGACCTAACCCAGGTTCCCACGGTTGAAAGACGGGTACCCTATTGCCTGAGCCATCTTCTGAAATAAGACATTTTATTTGTGATTTTATTGTGATCTTGGACTGGTGGTTCACTCCCACCCGTGGTCATATTTTTAGAACCTGTCTTGTCTCTGTAGCTTTTCCAGAATGGCCACTTTCCATTATGAAGCTGCATGGAGGTTTGTGCTTCTAATGCCGGCTTCTTCAACATCACGGGGATAAACAGCTGCCTAGTCATTGCTCTGTCTTTTCCAATGCTTCAGAAATCAACTTACTGACCACTTTTTTCAAGTCATCTCTCTCCGCCTCTCAAGTCATGACTCCCTGCTGTCATCTTCTTGTAGACTTGGGTAGCCTCCATGGTTCTGAGCACAGGAAGTCTTTAATATCTTAGCACACTCTCCGTATCTTGAGTTTGTAGTAAACCCAATGTGGAACAGATACAGCAAATAACCATAGGTCGTCTTGACATCAACGTGAGCTTCACTCATGGTCTGCTGTTCTTTGATCACAGGGCATGTCTGTCATGGACAGGATTCATGTCATGGAAGTAGTCGTACAGTTTCTTCCCAGAACACTTTTAGTAATCAACTTGAGTTTTCTAAATACAGTGTTGCCCAGGGTTGTAGAGCGCAACCCTCCAAGCGAAACCACCTCCATCAGCGCTCTTCATCAGATTGCCTGTGCTGCTTGCAAGAGACCATCATGATTAGCCTGTTGACTGTTGACCTTTCGTCATAGAAGGATAGTGTAGAGTGTCACCCAAGATTCTAGCCACCCTTCTGAGCTGTTTGTAGTTCCCCTCTAATTGTGCACAACTCTGGAAATGCTCAAGTGTACAGGCTGGAGAAGGTTAACAGAAAGGGTTCGTCTATGTGGCTATAGGGAAGCCATCGTCCGTGCTGAAAGAAGACTTCCAGTGTGACTGCCTTGGAGTCACGTGCAATCCTGCTATAACCCCTTCCCACCTCTGCTCTGGAAGTAAACGCCATGAACTCACTGGTTCTTTGGGTGAACCTCAGGGTTAGGGATTAAATTTGGGGTCTTAGGAGGAGGGAGTGGGTATTTATATCTTCCCCGGGAAGGAATTCCCAGAACAATAAGACTCACTTCAAACACAACCCTCAAAGGCTATCACATGTGATTTTGGTCCTTTGAATTCTTGCGACTTGTGCTTTCCCAGAATTTTATTTATTTATTTATTTATTTATTTATTTATTTATTTATTTATTTATTTATTTATTTATTTTTGCATCGAAGCTCTGCTGCATTTACACCGTACTAATCTTCCTTAGAAAACAAATCACCATCTTCTTGTCTCTCATGTTGCTGCTATAGTGAGATGTTAGTTCTTGCCAATTATCAAGTTCAGAAATCAAGACCATCAACCTCATGGATGAATGACTCCTAGAGGAAACTCTAAACTGAAAGATCAGATGGAAGCCATCTCATCCAGCAGAACTCTTTATTGATGTTCCCCTAAATTCAGAAGAGATTTCAGGGCTCCCTAAAACACCGTTAGCTGATTATACTCGCAAGCCGAGTCCAGAGCACTGCAGACATTTCTTCACTTCCTCATCCTTTGGTTGTTCAGTTCATGTGGATGGATATTGGCAGAGCAGCTGGAATCATCCCCCTTGGCTCTTCTGGCTTCCTTCTCCATTTTCAAGTTCTCTCTTACCCCAGGCTCTTGGTATCATCTTGGTTCTCCAGAAGACCTCCATCTTCTTCAGGTTAATCATGGCTCCCCAGTCCTTGAGCACTGGCTCTATGTAGTCTACTAGCAGGAGAAGGAAAATGCGCCAGGTTAGTGATGGGGGAGATTTCTTCTAACCCCGCATCCATTGGTAAGCAATGTGGCTTTGCAGAGGGGTCGTGCTGGGCAATAGAAGAGGTGATACACAAGCCAAGGTCCAGCTTTAAAGGGCTTTTGTCAGCAGGAGGAGCTCAAGGTCTGGTATGTGTTGAGAACATTTATTTTGGAGTTATGTGGAGTAGAGATTCTTTGCATTTGCTGGGGTGTTTGCATCCATCAAGCCATGATTTCTGTACCATCCTAACACATTTCCTCTCTCGGCTGGTAATTACTGTGTAGGGTCCTAATTTTGCCTGTTGTCCAGACTGGCTTCTCCCCCTGGGCACGGTCTATGTTTGCTGTAATTGGATGATGCCACACAACCCACTACCATTGCCAGATTTCATTATGACTTGGCGTCTTCTGTATTAATTTCTCCCTCTTTGGGGCTGTTTTGAAGCAAGTGAGGCCAATTTCCTTTTCAATAGCGCAAATCTGGAGGTCCAATTTGAGCTGGGCTAAGTGTGTGCATTTGTTCAACACTGATTGACTGACAGTGTTCGCTTTGTTTGATTTGTTTTTTTTTTTTTTTTTTTGAGAGCTTGATCTTGAGAGGCAGCTGGCACTCATTGGAAGCCAAAGGAGTCATCCTTGGAAAGTCCAGGAAGACATTTGAGCAGCTGGCTTTATCTAGAAATTTTTTTTTTTTTTAGTCAAGTTGTTGGGGGAATGGGACCAAAAGCTTGCAGTTCTCATTACTGCTTCTGGGTAGCTCCCGCCCCCACCCTGACTGCTCCGAGAGGCCCTCGGGGTCTGTCTATGGAGGAATTCAGAATCAGATGGCTGAAAAGGCCAGGAACAGATCTATCAGAAACAATACAAGATTCCCAGTTAAACTTGAACTCCAAATAGATGACAAATAATGTCACAATCAGTGGCTCTCATAAAGTTGTAGTTACTATAAAAGGCAAAGAAAACAAAGGAACCAATCCCAAACATAAAGGGCAAAGAAGAATAAAATGGATCATTCTAAATAGAGGAGCGTGCCGATGGAAAACTCATTTAATTGGCACCAAAATAAAAATAAAAACATATCTCCTGGGAGCAAGGTTTGCTATTATAAGCTCCCTAGCAACAGGAAGATGCAGAAAGTTAGTTTCTTAAAGATTCATGTCCCCATTAGACACTGGTGATGCTGGAAAACAAGAGCGGATCAAGCATTTCTGGTGTGGGACACATAAATCCACAGTTTCAAACCCGGGTGTGCATCACATGTACCCGCAGGCCTTGTTAAGGTACCAGTTGCCAAGGCGCACACCAAGTTGGACTCAGTTGTTCTGATGTGGTCCCTTACATTTTGCATTTCTAACACGTTCCCCAAAGACTAGCCTTGGAATTTTTCCCCTGGAAAGAAAAAGCCTTTGAATAGCTGCTGTTGCTGCCCCAGGGACTACCCTTCAAGCATCAATGGTTTTAACTTGCGCTGCCCACTTTGGTGACTATTAGTGCTTGGAATATGGTTGGACCAAACAGAAATGTGCCATGAGTACAAATACATAGAGGTTTTGAAGATTCCCTATAGGAAAAAAAGGAATGTAGAGTTTTTCTGTGTTTTGAGAGTATTGGTTATATATAGAAATGACATATACTCAGTCAAGTAAAATATGTTTTAATATAAATTCCATCTCTTTCTGTTTAAAAAATATGACCACTATGGAAAGTGAGGGATGGAGCTCAGTTGATAGTGTCCAACATACACAAAGCTCTAGATTCGATCCCCAGTGTCATATAAACTGCAGAGGCGATGCATGCCTGTAGTCCTAGCACTCAGAAGGTACAGAAAGGGAGATCAGAAGTTCAAGATCATCCTTGGCTAGGTCGTGAGCTCAAAGTTAACCTGTGCTACATGAGACCTTATCTCTAAAAGAAATATGGTCACTAGAAGAGGTGAAGTTATACATGTGACTCATGTTTGTGATTTAATTGGATGTCCAACAAACTGGGCTCATGCTCTATGTCTACGGGAGTGGGGATATTGTTCAAGAAAGTCATTTGGGTCCAAATCCTTAGTTTTTATGATATCTTCTGTTTTTGGATTTATTGTTATTTTAAAATTATTTGTAGCCAGGCGTGGTGGCATACACCTTTAATCTAGCACTTGGGAAGCAGAGGCAATCCAATCTCTGGGTTTGAGGCCAACCTGGTCTACAAAGTGAATTCCAGGACTAGTCAAGGCTACACAGAGAAACCCTGTCTCAAAAAACCAAACCAAACCAAAAAAATTGTGTGTATGTGTGTGGGTATGTGCACATGAGTTCAGGTGCCCACAGGGGCCAGCAGACACTGACTGGCTTTCCTGTAGCTGGGGTGGCAGTTCTGAGGCACCTGATGTGGATGCTGGGACCTAAACTGTCTTCTGTAGGAACAGCATGTGGTCTTTACCACTGAGCCATCCCCCCTGCCCCTTGTGATGAGTTCTTGAATTTAGTGTCCTTTCTGAGATGTATACAATCTCCCTCTGGTGGGTGTGCCTTTTGGAACTTGAAAGAATATCCCAACGTCCTGGTGTTTAGCAGAAGTAGGATTTGGGCTGAGCCCCTGGTGGAGGGTGGGCCTTGACAGCAAGGATTTTGGCTGGGGAGATGCAGAAGTGTCTTAACATGTGTCTCCTGCTTTGGGACCTCTGTGATCTCTGTGAAGGGGGTGGGGTGGTCACATCCTAAAGACAGCTGCTTCTTTCTGTCACAAGGACTGTCTCCTTACAGTGTTAACTATCTTGTCCCCTCTGTGACCATGCTAATGACCAGCCCTGAAAATAGCCTTGAGACACCTTGGCTGAGAGGCGGCCTTCTTCCTTTTTATCCCTGCAGCCAGAACTCAGCAAGAAGCCTGGGTGCAGGTCTGGGTTCCACAGCTAATAAGGACATGTAGAGCATGGATAAGGTTAGAAAGAAAGTTCCAGAGAAGGTTAAAGTGTCCGAAAATTGAATTTCTGACAAGAGGCCAGCCTTGGACTGTTTCCTCAGGAGGAGAAAAGCCTTCAAGTATCTGAAAGGTTACATTGTAGAAGGTTGTGGATAATTGTCCTGCCTCCACCAGGAAGAAAACTGGTGGGAAAACATTTAAACTGCCACACAGGGGGTTTGGTTTTCAGGCGAAGGAGAATTTTCTGACATTGGAAATACTTTCTTGTTGGAAGACACTATGTTATTGTTGACCCAATCCCTGCTCCCCTCAAAGGCTTTGCAGACTTCAACGGCACTTCCTACTCGTGGGGTCAGAACTCATGTTCCAAGATGTAGAAAAGGCTCAGAGGCACTTGGAGAAATTGCTTGAAAGCAGATACCCATCTACAGAGCCTGCCAGGAGGACTTGCCCAAGCCTGAGCTTCCAACCTGTCTGTTCTTCCTTCCTGACAGCTGCTGTCCAGTGCTCAAACTTTTGGTCTAACATTCTAAGTTAGCTTATGTAGAAAAGGACTTCATTTTTATGTTTTTTTAAATGTGTGTGTGTGTGTGTGTGTGTGTGTGTGTGTATTTGTATTTGTGTGTGTGTGTGTGTGTATGCATGTGTGCATGCATGTGGGTGTACGTATGTGAGGATGTATGTATGTATGTATGTATGTATGTTAAAGCCAAGGTTGCCATTTGATGTCTTCCTTGATCATTGTCCACCTTATTTTATTGATTGATTGATTGATTGAGAAAGGGTCCTTTTCTGAGCCTGAAGCTCACTGACTCAGCTACACCGTGTAGCCTGAGACCTCCAGTCTTGCCTTCCCTTGTCCAGCACGAGGAGGATTACAGCCACGTGCTTCTGCACCCAGCTTTTTGCATGGATGCCGAGGATTGAACTCGGCTCCTTACGCTTGCGTGGTAAACACTTTACCAAGTGAGCCAAGTCTCCAGCCCCTGGAAAAGGAACCCATTAAAAAACTATTCAGCAGTTGTGGGCTGGGCCAGTTATTAAAGTTGCAGGTCCTTTGAGAACTGGCCGATGTCAATGTTGGTGGCTTGTACTCAGCTGGGGTAGGAGTATTTACACCATGGCCATAGGCAAGCATTCCAGTTCGAGCCTGTTGTGGCTGGCGGCTTCCTCTCAGAGAACCAGTTGTTAGCATCAGCCTGCAGACAGCTGAAGAGAAGTTGGAAAACACATCAGATGTGTCTGTGCTCATCTTCCATCTCCAGGGGCACCTCTAACTTCAGTGGTGGTGGTCCCCCTGTATGAGGATTACATTCTGCCCTAAGAGTCTTGTCTCTGGTCCCCTTTGTCTGACCCAGGGCTTCTCCAAGGCCCAAAGTTTTCCCAGTTCTTTCACAGGGCAGCCAGCCTGGAAGTACTAGGCAGTCAATACTGTCAGATCGTCCTAAACAGATTGGAGTGAGATGATTACATTCTCATCTTTTATATTTAATTAAAAAAATATATTCTCTCATCTATTACATCCCAACCTCAGTTTCCCCTCCTTCTACCCCTCCTACCCCCCCACACCCCACCGCCATCTACTTCTCCATTTCCCTTCAAAAAAGAGCAGGCCTCCCAGGGATATCCACCGACATGGTGTAACAAGTCTCCATAAGACTCGGCACAAACTCATATCAAGGCTGGATGAGGCAACCCAGTAGGAGGAAAAGGGTCCTAAGAGAAGGCACAAGAGTCAGATACTCCCCCACTCCCACTGTTGAGTCCCCCCAAAACACCAATCTACACAACCATAATGCATATGCAGAGGACCTAGCACAGACCCATACAGGATCCGTAATTGTCACATCAATCTCTGTGAGCCCCTAGGAGTCCTGCTTAGATGATTCTGCGGGCCATGTTCTCATGGTATCCTCCACCCCTCTAGCTCCTATATTTGAGTGGAGTCTCTGGATTTCATTTTGAGGCTTCCTCAGTGGGTCCTCAGGAGGTCTGAGCCCCAGTTGCTCACACTTATTCACTTTTCTTTCTTCTCTTGACTTCCTAATTCTGTGCTTTGGTCTCTGCTTCTGGGGGTACTGCTCAGTTAAGGCTGGGAGGCCACACCCAGAAGGAATACTTTCAAGACATCTCTAGGAGTGGCTCCTTGGCAACATCATTACCACTCTCATAGGTCCACAGTATCACGGCTGACCCTGGGTACTAGAGACCTCAAGATCCTTTGCCACCATCCCTTGGAAACCAGACACGGTCACCTCTCCTCTTCACAGAGGCTACTTTGAGTCACTGGTTTTCGCACGAATCTGAACTAAAGTCTTGTTGCTGGGCCTTAGACCACAAGGGTTTTTTTCTTCTATCTATGATGAGAAGTGAGGAAAGTATTGTTTTTTTTTTTCTCTCATTTATTGCTGTAAATAAAGCACCGCAAAGCACAGTGGCTTAAAACAGCTAGTCCTGTGCTACATAACGGTCCACATATAACACAGTGACCTTTTAAGATTATAGTGGAGCTGGAAATGTCCTATTATCCATCTTAACATCCAAGCATTCTACCTTACCTGTGTTTGTGGTAAGGCTGGGTAATCCCACCAAACCATTATATAAAAGCATAATATATACATTTGAGTTCAGTGCACAAAACTGATAATGATGGGAAAGGACCATGTTACTGGTTTCTATATCTATTATGCCATGCTTTTACCTAATATTTTAGAAATTAATCCTTCCACTTACACGAAACAAAGTTTATAGTGAGACAATTTGCTATGTTATGCCAGCAGCAGCCTCGTACAGCTTGTGTTTATCCTGTCTCTTGATTGCATGGAGAGGCTACCTTGCATAATTGAGCTACCATCTAGGTTTGTACAAATGCACTTGGAGATATTTTTATAACAAGGAACTTGCCTGATGAACCCTTCCTTAGCACACAGCCTTAGCTAACTGTGCTTTGTGGGCTGTGAGGCTACTTTAGATGGGCCTGGAGGGTCTGTGTGGCCTTACTTATGTGATTGGTAGTTGGTCTTTCTGGCTATTCCTCACTCTTTACAAGTCCTCCTATTCAAAGAGCCTAGCTAAGACGTCCTCGCAAGATAGCACCAAGTCCCAAGATGGTAATAGTGGAAGTTATCACTTTCTCTCCATGCCTCATCTCTAAGACCCCTGACATGACTTGTGCCCAGATTCTATGAGTGGGACATAAGCTCTGACTCCTGTTGGGAGGATCAAAGACTCAAAGCAAATGGAGATGAGAGCCGTGTCACTGGCAATCTGACTTGGGAAGTATCTGACTGACTGACTGGGGTGTAGGGATTCATCAGTTAGAGAATTCCTCAGATGTAGAGAAGGTGTTTGAAGGTGCTGGAGGAGACCAAAGGGGAGACACATTCACTACAGTCAGCTTGTTCCTAAGTTGGGCTGAGGCAGCTCATCCATTCCCATTCCCAAGTTCCTGCCAGGCTGCTGACCTCCTGTGAATTCTAACTCACTCCTAGCTTCATGGGACACACCCAGCAGGAGACCACTTCCAGCTTTGTGGCCAGTGTTACCCTGAATGGAAGCGCCACGGCCACTGAACAGAACTGAAGCCTGAGGATGGACTTCATTTCATCAGATACAGTGAGACTCCTTGTAAGGCATTGCTTAGAAGACACAATGATTGGAATACACATGTTACCAGTGTTTAGAAATGCAAATAATTTTGAATATAGAACTATCTATTCTTGAAGTCTGACCAGGGCCTGAGCCAATGACCAACTGGTTGAATGATTGTGTTTCCTCCTAAAAGAATATACAGGTTAGACAAAAAGAAGACAGAAACCAGAGGGCAAGAATGGCAAACGCTTACTGAGGGCCAAGGTTGAGCATTGACTCATATTTGTACATGCTCGCCTTATGAGATGGGGAAAGCATGGCTCAGAAAGTTTCAGCAGCTCGACCAAGATCACACAACTAATAAAGACTAAATGATGTCTGTGCTTACAGACATAAAACTTTAGAGTTTGACAAAGATTCTCCCAAAGAGATGGAGACCTATATATAGTAGTGTTTGTTATTCAAGAGTTCATGCTGTTTACACCTTTGACCCCTAGCATTCCCTAGATGATGAGCTAATGGTAGTTGATGGCTATTGGGGGATTAGGGGGAGAAAGTCAGTTTTCTTTGGGAGTAAGGCCACCTGTAAGTTGCCCATACTCCAGTAGATGACCCCATTCAATTGCATGTGGGGGCACTAATGGCCTCAGTGGGTTATAAAGAAGATGAAAGACATGGTGATAAGAGGAAGATGTGTTGAAGAGGAGTGAGAGTCGGGGGGGGGGAGTTGAGGTGGATATGATCAAAGTATCATAATACGTTGTATACATATTTGGAATTTTCAAAGAATAATAAAAATATTATTTTAAAAATGAGCTCATATTCCTGGGCCAGAATAGACTTGGCCTTCTAAATCCTGATTCGGTTACTTGGAAACTCTGATCTTAATTCCCTAGACCCTTAGTTTCCTCATCTGGAGAAAAAGGATAATAATAGTAACTATTGATAAAGTTACCAAGTCCTTAGTGTGGTACTCATAGCTAGTAACTTAGAACAATGCCAATTGTTATTGTTAATAAAGACTGTTAGCAATTTGCTCTTATTGGAAAGTATGTTTTATGTTCTATCTAGATAGTTCAGTCAAACTGAAAATAAAATGCTAGCTACTCTGAGTAATTGTGAGTGCTGATGATGGTACAATTGTTGGAGTTATTGCATAGACAAACTAATTTGGTTACTAGGTACTTAGATTCTTGTTGAAATGAATTGTGGGAAAGGGCTGAAAGTACCACGTTGGCGGTTTAATGATATGTTTCGTAGCCTTGTGATAATGGCTGAATTGGATTAATTATGGGGTCCTTCAGTGGATTGTTTAGACATGAGTGTACAGATATGTTTTCAGTTAAGTCCACGTGTTCAATGAATGGTTTGAATTTCAAGTCTACCTGGAGAGATGGAACAGGTCACTTCTGAATAGGCACTCATGGAAGGGACATCCTTACAGTCACAAAGAGGTGAGGGCAGGGCTGGGCTTCACTGACTGACATTAATTTCTGTGTCTGTAAAAATTCTACTGGTTTCCATGCACTGTGCTAAGAACTTGATTTGTATTTTCATATTTATTCCTCATGTTTATCCTATGTCAGAACACACTATTGGTTTGTCCAGTCCCACATACAGAGAGAAGGAGGCTTGGAGAAGCTAAGTGTGCACAGCTTGAAAAAGTGATGAATGGAGATAGACCTTCTTGCTCAGTCTACCCAAAACCTGAGCATGAAAATCTTTGGTACCAGTGAGATTTCTACTGGCAGAGGAATAGAAGAGAGTTCTTAGCATGTATTAGACATAGTTTAATGTTATTACCCTTAAGAGTCACCTTTCTTTCTTTCTTTCTTTCTTTCTTTCTTTCTTTCTTTCTTTCTTTCTTTCTTTCTTTCTTCCCTCCTTCCTTCCTTCCTTCCTTCCTTCCTTCCTTCCTTCCTTCCTTCCTTCCTTCCTTCCTTCCTCTCTCTCTTTCTCTCTCTCTCTCAGTCTCTCTCTCTCTGTCTCTCTCTGTGTCTTTCTATCTTTCTCTCTTAAAAAAGATGGATAAGAAACCAGGTGTGCTATTTTTTTTTTTGTCAACTTGACCCAAACTAGAAACTCCTGGGAGGAGAGACTTCTGTTACAGAGATGCCTTCATCAGACTGGCCTGTGGGCATGTCTATGAGGACATTTTCTTGATTGATGATTGATACGCAAGGGCCTAGTCCACTAGGGGTGGTATCAACCCAGACAGGAGGTCCTGGATTGTAAAAGAAAGCAGGCCGAGTGAGCTATGGAGAGCGGGCCAAGAGACAGCATCCCTCCATGGCCTCTGCTTCAGTTCCTGCCTCCAGGTTCCTGCCCTGAGTTCTCTCAGTGATGGATTGTGACCTACAAGTTATAAGATAAAACACCCCCTTTCTTCCCCGAGTTGATTTTGGTCTATGTTTTATCACATCAACGGAAAGCAAATTCAGACACCAGGCTTTCCTGTTGGGTATCAGTGAGGACAAATGCAGCCCGGTCGCTGCTGGCTGCCATCCTACAAAGTAGAGGGGAACTGGCCTTAGGCTTAAGCCAATGCTCTGAGCAGCAGAGTGGAGGGATGGAAAATTCCTGGGAGTGTGAGAACATTACTGGGTTGACCCAGGGGCTTGCTCGGCTTCTGGACTTTGTCTGATGCCGTTGACATCCTCGTTGATCACAGGCACAGCTAGTTGTCTTTCCAACATCTTTCTTTCCTCTTACTAACCAAGCACCAATTTTGTTTAGCATAGCTGCTGTGAGTGACAGCCTGGTATTCCTCAGGCCTTTTTTTTTTTTCCCTAATGAGTGGCCCAACAAACGGATCTAAATAGGAATCCCTGAAGGACATTTCTAGAACATTGTGCTTTTCTGATAAGGGCTGTGCTTCATCTTCTTTCCGGGTGCCTGGAATGTGAGTGACTGGTATCTGTGACGTGAAGGAAAACCAAGAGAACAGCAAACACCTGAGTTCTGAGCTGTGGAGGCAATGCTGGGGAGCCTTTGTCTCCTGTTATGGGAAGGAAAGAAATATGGGATTTGTTTACGTCAGCATCCCTGTCTTTAGTCTTTGTATAGAAAGGCTTTTCCTAATCCAGAAGTTGAACCCTTTTATCAATGTGGACTTCAGCTGGGGTTGCGTATCTGGTGTTGAAGAACAACTCACCCCCAAACTCAGTGACCGACAACTATGCTATTTGTTGTTTTTTTTTAATGTTTGCTGTTTGGATGAGGCAGCTCAACTCTGTCCCAGCATGTTTGGGGCCTCAGATGGGAGGGCTCAAATGGATGGAGGCAGAGCTACCCACGCTGACCCGATGTAGACAGCTGGCACTTTAGTGATTCAGCATGGTCTCTGTCTTCATCGGCATTGGGGGATCTTGTCATGACATGGTGGCTCAGGACTCCAAGAGGAAAAAAAGCAGATACCGCCCTTCCTTTCCAGGCTTGTTCTCCGAACTGGTATTGTGTCAATGTTACCTTAATCTATCGGTCAGAGATACCCAGGCTAAAAGGGCAGAGATGTCTTCTTTACAGGAGGAGCCAGTTGTCACATTGGGTAGGATTTGTGGACACCACTCTTCAGTGTAGGTTGATCTGAATTTATACCATATCTGCAAAGTGTTCCATGCTCAGACATGGGTCTTACACTGCCGCGTGGTTCATTATATTATTCATTACTTAACACACTTGCACACTTACCATTTTGCCATGGGACCTTTATAAGACTGGCAGAGGCTGGGTGATGGTGGCACATGCCTTTAATCCCAGCACTCGGGAGGCAGAGGCAGGCAGATCTCTGTGAGTTCAAGGCCAGCCTGGGCTACAGAGTGAGTTCCAGGAAAGGCGCAAAGCTACACAGAGAAACCCTGTCTCAAAACAAAACAAAACAAGACTGGCAAAGAAGAAGTAGTATGTATTAAGGGGCCAGGATGGGGCACAGAGTGAAAACAGCCTTTTCATGAGGAAGGAGTAAACTCACCTAAGATTGAGAATGTTGGAGTGCATTAGTAAAGAGAGAAGCTGCTGGCTGGTACCCTACCTCAGACATAATGGGGGACTTGGTCCCCATTCAAGACTTGAGGAATGTGTGCTGGTTACCAAGCGCCAGCTAGGTGTTGTATGGCTGGAAACATGGCAATGCCTACCATCAGCCAGCTGCTGTTTGGCTGTGAATGTGGCATCCTCTGCTGCCAGCCAAGCCTGTGCAGGTGTGAACATGCCAAGGAGCCTTTTGCTGCCTCTGGTCCTTCACAGGTTCTATATGGACACGGGGTCCCCGGAAGATGCGGCAGGGTTCCTTCCACTGATAGGGATGCTGATAGACTGAAAACAGATGAGCTTAAGAGAAGACAGTCATACAACTTTTAGTAGTCTTTAGTGTTTGCAGAGATCAAGAGAACGCTTTGAGCAGCAGCCACATAGCCAAACAAGAAACCCAAACTAGAGTAAGCCAGTTATTGGTATGACTTTGTATTAAGGAAGAAGCCAAGTTCTAACCCAACCCAGGGCCCAGTGAGAGGCTTCACAGATCCTAGAGAGAGATCTCATGCTGAGGCCAAGGGATGGTGGGAATTCCTTAAACAGGATTCTGAAGCCTGGGAATCATGTGGTGGTCAGGGGAAAGAGAGGGCTGACAAGGGTTGGGACATGACCTGTGTTGGCCAGGACATGGCTACCCTAGTGCCCTCTTGGAGGGAGACCTGAGCCAGAGTTTGGTTAAGGCTGACGCAAGTGTCATCACAAGATAGCCCTGAGGTGCCCTTATAATAATCTTTTAAATTAAAATTACACTTATTGATTTGTGTGTGTGTGTGTGTGTGTGTGTGTGTGTGTGTGTGTGTGTGTGTGCACGTGCCATGGCACATGTGTGGAGGTCAGGGGACGGCTTGTAGGAACTGGTTCTCTCTTAGCACGTGAGTCTTGGAAATCAAACCCAGGTCATCATTCTTGACAAGTGCTTTTGCCTGCGGAACCATCTTGCTGGCCCTTAGACATCGTTTATACATTTATTTAATGACGGGGTGCAGGGGACACATGTGTGCCATGGCATGCAGTTGGGTGTTAGAGGAGAGTCTGTGGGAGTCAGTTCTCCTTCCGTCATGTGGGTCCCGGGGATTGAACTCAGGTCCTCAGCCTTGGCAGCAGATGCCTCTATCTACTGAGCCATCTCTCCAGCCCCTAAGGTAGTCTGTGATAGAGCTGGGAGGACCCTCGGAGAAGACTCTGTTGTTTGCACTTAAAGTTCTATAAAGCCATCCTGGAGTTCATATTTGTGCCCACTGACTGTGGAAATGGCTCCCTTTCTGCAGTCAGGCCCCAGGCAGGAGGATTTTTTTTTTTCTGCCTGTGGTTTTGAGCAGATGGTAGGTATCTGGCAGTTTCTCCTAGTCCACTTGCTACTAAACAACCCCAAAAGAGACTAACTTATTTATTGGCCAAGAAAGGGAGTCTATGTACGGTATCAATGCTTTCTTTCACATTTAAGCCAGAAATTCTGGGCTGATCCACAACATCACTTTTAAATTTAGTTTTTGTTTGTTTGTTTATTTATTTTTGAGACACAGTCTTGCTATGTAGCTCATGCTGGCCTTGAATTTGAGACCTTCCTGCTGCCATCCCCCAAGTGCTGTGATTACAGGCAGGTGCCTGCCTGTGACTCTACTTCCTTTTTTAAAACAGTAATTTTTTTTAGCCCCCCCCCCCCCCCCGACCAAAGGGAGCAAGCAGGGAACCAGAGCTGTGGACATATATACATGGGAAAGGTCCTGGCTGAGGTCCTCCTGGCTGGGTGAACATGCTGGTATGGGTGTGCGGACAAATTCCCCCAGAGCCCCGGGGTAAAGGGCATGGTCTGTGCCACTCAGAAATCGATATCTTGCCAGCAGCCGAGCCCCAGGTATTTTTGCTAGTGATGCATTCAGTCAGACTAGTCGACTGAGATCAAAAGGGACGAGACAGTTGCTGGTGTTCATGTCCTAAGGAAGATCGTGTGCGGTTCTGGGACACAGGGAAGCCTAGGGAAGGTCAGAAGAGGGAGGGAGGGAGAGAGGGAGACAGACAGAGAGACAGACAGAGAGACAGAGAGAGAGAGAGACAGAGAGAGAGAGAGACAAAGACACACACACACAGACACAGGCAGACAGAGAGACAGACAGACAGACAGAGAGAGAGAGAGAGAGAGAGAGACAGAGAGAGAGAGACAAAGAGAGAGAGACAGAGAGAGACAAAGAGAGAGAGACAGACACACAGACACACAGAGACAGACAGAGACAGAGACAGAGAGACAGAGAGAGACAGACAGACAGAGAGAGACAGAGACAGACAGACAGAGACAGAGACAGAGAGACAGAGAGAGACATACAGAGAGAGACAGAGACAGAGAGACAGAGAGAGACACAGAGAGAGAGACAGACACATATACACAGAGAGAGAGAGAGACAGATAGACAGACAGATGCACAGAGAGAGAGTCCATTGCTTCCCTGCATGAAGATAGACAATGAACACCTCTTATGACCCCGAGAGACCGACATTTTTTCTAGAAAGGGAGTCTAGGCCAGTGTTGCACTACTGAGGAAGGAGAAATGTGGACAAGAAGTGGACCTTCAAAAGCACGAGCCTAGCTGACTGTCTTTTTCCATCACAGATGCACTCCTTGGACCCATTCCTTTTCCCCAGGCTCAAAAAATTCTTCTGCTGAAATTCAGCTACCTTCAGTTGGATGTTAAAGATTTATTTTTGTTATTTATAATTGTGCATGTGTGTCTATGTGTGGGTTTGCAGGTGTGGAAATCAGAGATGTAAGATGCCCTGGAGGCTAGAGTCATGGGCAGCTGGAAGATTTCCAGTGTTGTTGCTGGGAACCGAACTTGGGTCCTGCGCAAGAATTCTTCCCTGCAGAATCCTCTCCAGCCCCTAGATTGGATTTTAAATTTATAGCTCTCCAACTGCCATGCTCAGGAATGGAGATGCCCATAAGAGAAACATAATACAGTCTCTTGCCTCAAGAAAGGCTGCCATCTACCTGCTAAGAAATGTACACTCTTCTATTCCCATCAAAACGTGGCCAGATGCAGTTAGACACAGCACATGACGTTTGCATGCGTTTTGAAGAACCATCTTTGAAGTGCTCAGAACACAGGGTCAGTCTCTTTTCAGCCAGGGAGTGCATTGTCAGGCTCACGTGACTAAAGTAAGCAGGGCTTTGTGGGGATTTTCCACAGACCACCAGGGCAGGGTCAGACCAAAAGTCGCTTCAGTGGGAGTTGTTGGGGGAATGACTTTTATTATCGATGGCGTTCTGGACCGATCCAGTTCAGTCCAGTGTGTTAGTTTCCGATAGCTCAGGTCTCTACCCTCTGAGGCAGGAATTCTCTGACGTGTGCTGTTTGCCTTTTGACTGGTATGATAAGCTTGATTTGTCTTTTTCTTTTCTTCTCTTTTTTGTCAGAACCCAGCCAGGTATAGTAGCTCACATCTAGAATCCCAAGCACTTAGGAAGCTGAGACAGGAGAATTGCCATGAGTTCCAGGCCAGCCTGAGCTACAGTGTGAAAAGAGGAATTTCAGAATCCTTTGTCTGACCATGGGCCTCACTTTTGTAAATTCACTTCTGTGCACTCTGACTCCGAGACCATCACCGGAGTGGCTGACCAGGGGCTCATTAATTCAGACCCCTTGACACCTCCCTGATGTTGAATATGCTAATTGCAGGTACCCTACAGCCCAGCCCCAGGTACGTTTGTCCCCTTTTGCTTTTGAGCTGAGCCCTTGGAGAAATGGCTTTGTCACGTTGCTCATTTCCATTTTTCATTGCTTTCCATTATTTCCGTGGTAGACACTGAGGCAGACTGAAAAACGCACATGACTATTTTTAACCCAACCTAGCAAAATCCAGAAGGAAAAGACGACATAAGCATAAATTTTACTGAGATCCATACAATCTTCACACCCCCCCCCCCCGTGCCCCCTCCCCCTCCCCCCGCGATATTTATTTATTTTAAAAACCGGAGTCCTTGGGAATCTCTTTAAAAAAAAAAACAAAACAAAACAAAACTCTAAAAACAAAACAGGAGAACAAAAAGACTGCCACCATTCTCAAGCACGTGAGGTGGAAAGGAAGCTAAAACAATCACCTGCTCGGCGACAGATCCTATACCTTGTTCAACGCCAGAATGGCTTGGCTGTAAACATGACGGTACCGGGCAGATGGTTCCCAGGAGACCTGAATTAAGCAGCAACAATAAACAAACTGTAACGGTTTGATTGGCGAGAGGAAGATAAACTGGGAAGTTGGGGTGTAATGAAACCCTAGGAAACAGGGCAGAGCCAGCACTGGGAGTGATGCCCAGTTGTTCCGCATGTTTAAGTTTCTCGTTTGTTGCTGTGGGGGACCCTGCAAGGGTAGCCCGGGATGCTGACACGAAGGGAGGGAGCAGAGGTGCTGCTGTGAGGGTGAGGTGGTGTGCAAGTGAATCTGGGGTGTGGCGATCGGCTCTGGAATTACAGTGGGGACCCACGTTACACACAACAGCGGCCATTGGTGTGTCTGTAATCCTGACACTGGGGAGGTGGAAACAGGAAGATCCCTGGAGCTTGATGGCCAGCCATCTTAGCCTACTTCATGAGCTCTAGGCCAATGAGAAACTCCAAGACGGAGGCTGGGGGGATGGATCAGCGGATGAAAGTGCTTGCCCACTCAAGTGAGAGACAGACACAATCCTGCAGGTACGTGTAATCTCTGTTCACCTTCAGGAAGTGGGAGGGTACACTGTCAATCAACGGGAGTCAGTCAAAAACATGGCAGAAAGGGGAGGACCAACACTCTACGCTGTCCCTTAACCTACACAAACACAGATGTAGTAATTTGCATCATCTCCCTCCCTCCCCCCAGTCAGAAACAAATGAGGAGGGACAATGCTCCTGAGGAAGGACACCTGAGATTGGCTTCTGGCTTCTCTACACACGGGCCCTTGCACACATCAACACATATTCACGTGCAGGAAAAGCTGAGTGTCCCATTGGCATGGCTTCATGGGTCTTCTGGGAGAAAATGGACATGTAGAAAATGACCCTGGACGCAGCAGTCAGGGTGACGTGAAGAAAAACCGTGAATGCCACACCGCACTTGCCATGACCTGACATGTCAGCACAGAGCCCTGACCATCTTCTCTGATGCCATTAGGCACACAAGTGGCCATTGGTCCATGTTTCTCAGCATGTTTAGTTGCACTAACCCTGAGCATTTCACCTATCTAATTCTCCGCTTCACAAATAATCCTAGTCTAATACATTAAGGTGAATGTTCTAGAAGGATTTCCAGAGAAATAGAAATAAAGTGTGTATAAAGAGAAGGTAGGAAGGGCTGGAGAGGTAGCTCCATCAGGAAAACGCTTGTCTTGTAAGTAAGATGGTACAGGTTTGATCCTGGAGACAGGTAAATGGGCATCACTGGTCAGCCAGCTAACCCTCCTTGGTAAATTCTAGACCTTGTCTCAAAAAAAAAAAAAAAAGAAAGAAAGAAAGAAAGAAAGAAAGAAAGAAAAAAGAAAAGAAAAATAGTGGACGGCACCTGGCTCCCCTGGTCTCTACACACTCAAGCATACATGTGTATCTATGTGCATCTGACCATCTGTGTGTGTGTGTGTGTGTGTGTGTGTGTGTCTGCACATGTGTGTTGCATGCTCATATGCACAAATGGAGTCAGTAGAGAATTTTGGTTTTTTGTTTACTGTTTATTTATTTTAAAGAATTAGATGATCCCTTTAAAGAATTAGGCATCTGCTGGGATAAGGTTGAGACTCAAGAAAAAGTTGAGGTTTGAGGATAAACGTTGTCTGCTGACAGGATCCCTCCTTGGTGTGGACTGAGCAGGGAGGATCAGTGTTTATTTCATCAAGGCTTGGGACAGACTGTGTGAAGCTCACCTACATTAATTTAGGTTCATCTGCTTTGGTCCAAGTCTACTGACTTCAATCTATTCCTTATCCATGAAGATCTTCAAGGAAACACCTAGAATATTGTTTGACCAAGTAGAGGGGTACTATGCCCAGCCAAGTGGGCACATTAAATTAACCATGATATGCCCATTGGTCAGTTTCAGTCAGATGGTAAAGGGGATGGCCAGCTCTCAGGCACATTCTGGTGTCGGCAGATGCTGAGGACCAAGCCACTCACCTTAGGGTGATATGGAAGGAAGCAAAGTGGATATTTTGTTTGCTTTTTAGCTTCTGTTTTCTCTGGAGAAGCTTGGGCTGAGGTCATGGGTCTTTTTGAGTCTTAAATGTTTCCAGAGGCCCCGAATAACACAATACCTCTTCCCAGGTCCCAGGACATGAGCACAAGCTTTAAGAAGAAACAAAATCTCTTAAAATACTGCTGGTTCCCCTTTATGCTTTTATTTAATTTTTCCCTTAAATGACATGAATAGCAGTATAAGCCATGTGTGATTTCCAACAGCAGTCACCTGGATGGTGTGGAGAGGCAGGGAGTGCTAATATCCAGCTCTGTGGCCCTGCTTCCCTGTAATCCACCCCTGCACACTGGCTGCCCTGCATTCCCAGAGACAGCACAAGAGGACCCAGCTATTTCCAGAAAGGTTTAAGTGAGAGCCAATAAGGAGCTTTATTACCAAGCCTGTGAAACACCAGAGGGGATTCTCTGTTGAGTTACTTTGGGTTTTGGACTTTATTGAAAAACAAATACACCAGGGTCAAGTTTTCATAGAAACAGCACATGTAAGATGGAGTGAGTCTTAGAGAGTTATGTAGATACTCAAAAAACAGTGGTTTTAAATGCTTCAACAATTTATTTTTTTTCTCCTTTTTTAAAGTTCTTGTTTGTTTCTTGAGACAGGGGCTGGCTATATAGCCCGGGCTGGCCTCAAACTCATGGCTATCCTCCTGCTTTACTCCTCCCGAGGGCTGAGATTACGAACCTGTGCCACTGTAGCCCGCTCAAGCCTCGCCCTGATTCTCCACTTGGTTCTGTAGGGTGCAGTGTGTCTTGCTTTTTGCAATCGTGCTCTGCAGGAAGCGACAAGAACTTGTTATCACAAATAAGCAGAAGACAGAGTGCTAAGGTCCGGCTCCCACCAGGCTGAAAGTCAGGCGACATAAGGGACAACTTCTAGAAGCGGAAAAGCAAGATGTGGAGAACTCTCAGTCCTGCTTAGCCAAAAAGGAGCTGGTCTTGCCCTAAAATGATAGGCCCATCCCGCCTCAGGATAGGAGTGATAGCCCCAAGCACACCTTTCCAGATCAAATAGCCCAGACCACTTCCTATATGTATCTTCTCATGGATGGAGGGAAAATGTTCTTGTTTGATGTGAAATATCTCCTACAAGTTCCCGTGTTTGAACACTTAGTCCCCAGCTCATGGCTTCGTTTGGGAAGGTTGTGGGACTTTGAGAAAGTGGAAACTTGCTGGAGAAGTCTATCACTGAAGGAGGCTTTGAGGTCTCAGAGTTGGGATCCACATCCTGTCTGCTCTCTGCTTCCTGCCTGGATACAAAGTGACCAGCTGCCTCATGCTTTGTTCCTACTCCTTCTCCATCATGATAGACGGTATCCCCTCAGACTACGAGCTGGAAGAAACTCTTCCTATCTTAAATTGCTGGCTGTCAGGCATTTGGTCATAACACTAAGCAACATAACTGATACAGAAACAAACCCTAGTATTCAGTATATAGCTGATTGGATTGAACAGATGTGCTGAGGTCAGGTATGTGTGTCCTAGGGACATCAGAGGACTCTGAGATGCTTGATGGAATTGGCCTGTGTTCCTTTGATGAACAGAAACCCAGCCAAATCAAACATCTTCTCTTTCAATTTAGTGCTAAAGAACTTGGATGCTCAACTGAACTTAGTACCACTGAAAAATGGTAAAGGACAAGCCCGGGTCTCCATGAGCCTGCTGTGTGTGTGTGTGTGTGTGTGTGTGTGTGTGTGTGTGTGTGTGTGTGACTCCTGTCATTGCTGGGACCAGGCGCCTGACAGAAACCACGTCAGGAAAGAAGGACTTCTGTGAGCTCCTGGTTTCAGAAGTTCCAGCTTACTGTGGTCGGGAGACAGTGGGAAGAGCTAAGCAGTTCATGTCATGGGGCCCAGGACGCAGAAAGAAGGGGGAGCATAGGAAGAGGCCAAGGCAACACCCCCCCCCCCAAGGGCATAGCCTCATTGACCTTCCTCCACCTCTCGGAGAGATTGAGGAATGAGTCCTTCCAAGAGGTCAGAACACTCATGATGTAATTCTTTCTGGAAACATATACACATACACCCAAGTATGCACTTTACTGTTTCCCAAGCTCTTCAAGTTGACATGATTATTCACAGTGCTATGTATCTCAGAATCACGGTATAAAGTTGAGGGAGCAACTTTCTATGACACCCCACTTTCCCCACGGATCTTTGCGATAACTCCTCATCACTCAGGGTGAACTGAATGCTCTTCTCTGCCTGCTTGGCTAACCTGGCAGATCAGTTACACGACATCTAGCTTTAATAGCATTTGACTCAAATTCTGTCATGATGCAGTATGGTACCAGGGAGGCAGGGTGATGAGAATCCTGTGTAAATAGACTCCAGAGTCAGTTGCTGGATTCAGGTGAACTCTAAGGTGGAGTACAGATGTTCAATTTCCATAACATATACCAAATAATGATGCCTTTAACAAGCAAGGCCAGGGTCCATTCACATAGCAATGTGGCTATAAGTAGTTCAAGGCCAACAAGACAACCTTGTAATTTGAAGGATCTACCCTCTACCTTCCACAGGGTATTGTTTTAATTTCCATGTTTCATGATGGCGCACCATGAATATCCATATTCAACCAGAAGGAAGGGAGGGAGAAGGAAGAAACGGGGGACATGGGAGGGAGGCTGTTCACACACCAGCTAAATCCCCCTACTAGAACTTAGTCACATGACAATACTCACATGTTGTACCCAACAGCTACAAAGATGTTTAAAAAGCATAATTTGTATTAGTTTTCTACTGCTGTGCAATACATCAACAAAGACTTTTATTATGTCATAGTTTCTGGAGGTCTGGAGCACTGGCAGGGTTAATTAGATCCTTGGCTAAGAATGTCTTCAAGTAGAAAACAGAGTGCTAATCATTTCTGTCACCTCATCTGAAGTTCTCTGGTTGGAGGCAGGATCAGTTCTCTGTGGTGGTTAGGACTGAAGTTCCACTTTTTCAGACTGTCAGCTAGAATCCATTTTCAGCTTCTAGACGCTGGTGCTGATGCTGCCACTTGGCATTTTCTTTTCAAGGTCAACAGGAATACCTCTATGCCATTGACTCTTTCTTCATCAATGGCCCAGTCCTTTTAAAGAGCTCACTTTTTTAGGTTGAGTCTTCCCAAAGTCATCTCTCTTTTGATTGGCTCAAAGTCAACTGATTTGAGACCTCAATTACATCTATAAAATCACCTTTAATGTTGTCATATAATGCAACCTAATCAAGGGTTTTGTTCATAGGTCTCACCTATGTTCAAGGGAAGGGAATCTACAGGGCATGACCAGCAGATGACAGCAGTCCTGGACACCATCTTAGAATTCTGCCTTCTATATAATCTTCATTGTATGGCTGCATACATGATCAATAGCAGCAATACACTTCTGATTTCTACAGTTCTTAGACTAGAGAAGAATCAAACACAAGATATTGAGGTCATGTGGTGATCTCTGCCCCCAATAACTTTCTAGCCGTGCCATCTTGTCAAGCTATTGAATTTCCCTTTTTAGCTTTTCCCACAAACAGGGATACTAACAGTACCTCATGGATGGCTTTCTTATGAGGCTTAAGTTATATCATAATCACATGCTGCAAATATTAAAAGTTCACAAAACATTGGCAATATCTCCCTTTTTCCTCAGGGCTGAAACACAGAAACAGAACGCTAGAAAAATTCAAGATCCATTCCAAAATGTAGCCATACCTTTAATGACTCATGAGTGAAAGGGGCTTGTTGAAGTCTTCCCAGTTTTGACTCTTTAAAGACACGGGGCAGGATAAACAGCAACCTGCAGAACATTCCCAGGCTCTCAAACTCATCATTTTATAACCAATGACATCATTTGGTAGAGATGCCGTAGGTGATGTCACATTCTTCAGAGAGCTATTGCTGAGGTAAAAGCTCTAGAATTTGATGTGCAGTTTGCCAGAGGAAGTAGACTTGCATATTTTCAATAGGTTTGAAAGTTACTCATGCCCAGTATGGCTGTGAAGTATGTTTGTGTTGGTGGGTATGTTTGTGTATGTGTATGCATACATATATCTTCGTGTTCGTGTGTGTGTGTGTGTGTGTGTGTATGCATGTGGAAATAGTGTGTGATGTGCCTGCATGTGGAATTAGCCACACGTTGATTAAACTTTCCTACATGTAAAGGGCACAATGGTTTTGAAAGCCATTGGAAGGAAGAAAACAGTGAAGTTATCACGTTACTTGACTCAATGAGCTCTGAAATTTAGAAGCTAACTCCGAGCCATTAGCGTGTGGTTTTGCTTTTTTAATAGGGAAACATTCCACATCAGTGTAGCGAGGCTCGTGCTAGGGTTGTTTAACACTTTCCCCTGCTTCTGAGCTTGCTCACACGTAGTGCGTCTTGAATCATGCACAATACAAACAATTATTTCAGACATCTCAGAAATGAAGTGCTACCAGCTTCATTGTGTTCCTCTGCTCTGGCGAGTAATGAAAGACATATTCTAAATGTGAAACAAAAGAAGATTGTGAATATTAAAAAAGCAGCCCAGCCAGCTAGAGTTAAACCGTCGGGATAAGATATTAACTTGAACCACATGTGAAGTGCAGCTGTTTCTGTTGCGGCTTTCATCAGGCTCAAGTGGAAAGATTGGTGGGTTTTAATATGTGGTTTCCAGCCAAGCCAATAGGAATCTGGGGAAAATGTGTGTGAAATCAGGCCTCTGCCAGGGGGGTCCTGGGCTCTGCGCTGGCTTTTCTTTCTCTTAACGTAAACAAAGGTAACTCAATGCTCCGGGCAAGGCCTGCTCCTTCCAGAGGCACAGCCCAAGGACTCTGGAGTGACCAGCTGGTCTGTGGCACTTTAGGGGGCTTCATAACTCTGTCCAAAATGCAAAGAGCAAATGGCGGCAAGGAGTGGGAAGAAGGCAGCCACATCTTCACCAACTTCTGTTCTGCTTTTTCCTCTCAGGAATATCTAGAATGTATCCAGCTTGTAAGAATCCCAGGCTTCAACTCTATGAAAACACTCAGTGCTTATTGGGTTCGAACTCGGAGAATTTAAATTTGCCTAGAAGTGTGGGGAGATGTTCAGTGGTGAACATACATGTACAAATGTGTGAGAATTCGAGAAATCCTGGAAAGAACATGAGATGTGTGCAGAAATCGTGATTAATAACTTCTTTGTAAAGACAAAATTAGTTAACTGGCTTCAAGGCAGGCCTGACTGTTACCATGGTTTTTCGAGCCCATTCCTGAAGGCTGCAGCTATCATTTCTGGATTGATGACTGAGTGACAATGTGCCCCCAAGCACCCACGGCCTTGCTTCAGCTCCCGAGACAAGGAACAGGAAGATATTTATGGGCCCACAAACTCAGAAATGGAGGCAGGAAAATGAAAATGACTGAAATGCCCTCATTGACCTTAGGAAAGCTGTTGAACACTCGAGCTTGTACTCACTGATTCATGTGTTCAACATTTATTAGACAGCTCCAAGATTCGAGCGATTTTGCAAAGTGCTCTTGGGGACCCAGTGATGTGTAAGGGGGAGAGGATCTGACATTTATTGAGCACATACTAGTTGCCAGGCACCGTGTGGGCCCTGTGATTACATTTTCTCATTTCATTTCCTAAACCTGGAAAGGGAGAAATTAGAAGACAAGATCTTTTCTCTCAAGAGCCATCCAGTCTAGGATTAAGTAATAGATAAAAGGCATAGCCAGACACCCATGAAATAAGATAATTATAATCACGTGCCAAAAGAGAAGTTTTAATGGGAACTAAGAGACTGGAGTGAATTCTTGGAGAACAGAAGGAAGTTTATTGGGGAATGCCACATTTGAACTGGATATTGTAGGTTGTGCTGGGTTTATATTTACAAAGTGAAACAAGAGACAAATGGCTATTCCCTGGGAAGGGGGGCGGGTGCAGGGGGCTGAGGAGAAGGGGAACAGTCCTTGCATCACCTATAATCAAATTTTCTCTTGTTATGGCTTCTTGGGTCCAGTGCCAAGTGAGGTGAATGGCTTTAAAGCGCATGCTTTAAGTCCTCTGCACACCCGATGTGTGGAGACACTGGCCCTCAGGGACCTGCTCAGGTTAGGAGCAGTCAAGGGGTCTCTTTTCAGAGCATCGGATGTGGAACCCGGCAAAGGGAACAGTACCGTTTAACACTTGATCAGGATGGGGCTATGCTGCTGTGAGGGAGAGTGCAACAGAGACCAGTCTGGCTTGATTACATGGTAGGTGAGGGCATGGGTATATGGTGGTGGAGAAAAGGATATGGGTAGTCCTGCCCAACAGGGGCAGAGAGCCAAGGACATGTGCTTGGACTGGACTGGACATAGGGTTTGGTGGCAATAGAGTTGAAGGAAAAGATTTAGATAAGCTTGTCCTAGAAGTTGAATTCGAGCTGGGAGGCAGGGCTCTACTCCCTGAGGAAATAGTGACCTGAACGCTACATCACCCTGTTCTAGCCCTTGTTAAATCGGAGTAGAAAGTAGGTGCCCCTTTCTTTAATTTTTAAAATTATTTCATGAATGAGTTTCATTATAAAATTTTCACATACAAATACACACCTGTGCATGTTTATATGTGAATTTACCTTTCTACTGTAACCTCACTCCTGATGGAATGTCAGGTCATAGTGCCTGAGGTGAAGCAATTAAGCTATAAGGCACCTTGCGTGAGGGAGGCTAAAAAAAAAGCACGTTGGACAGACGGTTCCTGTCCTCAGGCAGTTCTCAGACCTGGGATGTACTATTGAGAAAGTAGCTAGGAGTACATGATGGGCCAGGTATCCATCCGCCCAGTGGGAGGCCTGAGATGTCATATTGGTTTCCCGAGGCCCACTTAATGAAGTACCATAATCTGGATGCCTTGAGACAACAGAAAGTAGTTTTGGAGACTAGAAATCCCAAAGGAAGGTGTAGGCGGGCCTACGCTCTCTCTAAAACTCTAGAAGATTCCCTTCCCTTAGCTAGTCTCTGGAAGATGACAGCAGATTTCAGTAACCTTAGCATATGCCACTCTCCTCTGTATCCTTATATGCCCCTCTCCATATATGGACAATTGTCTTTGGATTTAAGACCAACTGCAAGCCAGTATAGCCTCAACGTAGTTATAGAGACCTTATTCACGGTAAGGCCACATTCAAAGGTATTAGTGGGTTAGCACTTCAGTGTATCTTTCTGGAGAGACCCTGCAATCTACAACCCGTGTCTACATGCAGGCTAGCTGGAAGAAACAGGGGAGGACCCTACGGGCTGGGACAGACATAACGTCTCGGCGATGACAGGACTTGAGCTCTTTCTCCTGGATAGATGGCACTTGATGAAGGGGTGGTGGGCTAGATTCCAAGGTGGGTGGATGGGAAGAATTATAAGGCTGGAGTCACAGAATTTGGCACGTATGAGGCACATCAGAGGATGGGGAGGGCGCCAACCTGCCAGGGACAGAGGGCTCTCCCGGGGAGTGATGGGGATGGAGACTAGAGAGGCTGGGGCCAGACTGGGGAGCCAGCCAAGCATTTTAGGAAACTGGATGACTAGGCTTGGACTGTGTTTTTCAGATATTCTCAAAACTTAGCTCAACAGTCCCAACTACTTTCAGAGGGCAAAGACAGCTGTGTAGAGAAGGCCCGATGCTCCAATATGCCTCTCAAGTGTGTATCAACACATCTTGCTGCAGCTTTCAGGCCACCCAGTATGGTGGGTGCTTATATAAATCTAGCCTGAAGAAGCTCTGCACATTAAGGCAAGGACAGCTGGAAATTTATTGAATATGTCATCAGTGAGACTGGACAGTTCTTTTCTTTGGGTAGCACTTTTTCCATCTGTGGACAGCAATGGCTCTGCCCGTGACATGTGGCAGTCCCTGGACTATATAACAAAATGCTGTAACCTGTATTTGAATAGAGTTAAACTGAACCTGCCTGATTTGTCTTGGCATCTCTGTGATGGTGGGTAGAGTAGCACTTTATCTCCTTTTGATAGAAGAGGATGTGAGCTCTGAGATGGGTCCCTGATGTGCCACAGTGCTCGTTAATGGGGAGGTCAGACTTGAACTGAGTACCCCAGACTCTTAGTTCAGTATTTCTGATCCCCCCAAAATGCCTCCTTTATAATCACACTTCTGGTTTACTCATTTGGCCATTCATCAGCCATCCATACCCCCATCCTTCTGATAAACAAACCTATATTAAGGGTTCATGATGTGGTCAGTACTCTCCTAGGCCCTATAGCTACATGGATAATTAAGAGGGGACATTTGCAATTCAAGGAGTTCACCATGCTGGTCCAGTCTGAGGTTTTCTACACAGTGGAAGGGGCGGAGACTAGAATCCAAGAGGTTGAGTGTCCTCATTCACCCGCCACGAGATCAAGGTTCCACTGGTGAATGTTCTTGAGCCAAGGTCTCCTACACCCACTTGTAACAGGGAGCTGCTATGAAAGGCACATTTGAGCCTGTACCTACTGTCAGCAACACAACATTAAGTAAAGAGAGAGGGTAGTCAAGATAGAAGCATGGAATATGAGTCAGCCATCGTTATTTAAATCACAGGTACTGCAAAATAACTCCTAGGCCACCATCTATCAGATGAGCATTATCCGTTTACAAAGCCTTGTGATGTGCGATGGCACTTTAGGAGGTGACATCTCTTCAGGACCAGGCAGACCTTAGACACTACCACCTCTTAGAGGTGACCCGCATGGTTGCCTGTCTCCAACCTCGCAGAGTTTCGGTGAAAGAGGATGTGTGTATGATGCCAGGGCCTCCTTCTGAAATGTGAGCTCCTTCCCAACACAGCAGTGAATAGCCTTATGTACAAGATGTACCAGAACCCTTTGTAACAGGCTTCCCTTTGCATGAATCTTAGACGCTAGCTAGCCTTTGAAAGCAGAAGACATGGTTTTCCTGGTCCCCTATTTCTTCTAAGATTTTCATGTAACCTTCTTTATAGAAACCAGCAAGGTGGGCAACCAAATGAAGCGGAACAAGGCAAGTCTCTGGCTGATTCCATCATTTCGGCTGCTTTTCAACTGGGCATGTTCAGTTCCACGGGCACAACCTGTTATGCTGGCCTCTCTAGTCTTGTTTATTTTTATTTATTTTTTTCTTTAAGCCACTGGGTCCGATTCAGGACCCACACGTGGAGAGATCCTGAACATGTCCTGTTAGTCCAGGCAACACTGGATGTTATCCTGATCTTTCTTGCTTTGGGGAATCCAGGTTGAATTTGTCAGATTCAGGGGCCATGTTTGTTCTTGTTCAGCCTGGGGTTGTGGGGGTGTAGAACGAAGCTGCTTCGATCACAGCAAATATTTGAACCTAGTTCATTCTGTGAGGCTTACCTGAACTCCAGGTTCTCGACCCAATAAGATCGTAGCTCACACGCAGCAGGACTCATGTGCTAGCAGGAAAACCGATCCTGGAACATGCGGAAGCCTGAAGGATATTTAGATGATTGTCATAAAATATGGTTCTCTACCCAACTGCACCGCTAGAGTTGGAGTGTTATGAGTGTAAAAATAAAATTTAGGGTGATGAACGGTTAAAGTGTAAGAACCATAAGCAACAGAAGCGGGAATTATTCATTCTCGCCAGTGCTGGCACTAGGTCTGGAGTTTTCGTTCCGTCTCATACATCTAGACGTTGCCACTGGGATACAGGCGTTCTTTCCTGCACTGGAGCCAATGGAGCTGTTGGAAACACCCTGTAAATCTCATCTTCTGTACTGTGACCTTCAGCCCCTGGGGGCAGGTTTCCCTTTATGAGTATCTTGAAAACCTTGGTAGAGAAGACTCGCAGCAACACCCAAGGCTTCAGCATCCTGTATCTCTGCCAGGTGAATGGAGAGAAAGGGCCACTCAGGCCTGAGCGCTTCATAGGAGAGGGGCTGAGTTCCCCTAGCCAGAAATCCTGCTCACATTCCAGCCACCAGAGAACAGCAGTGCTCTGCACGAAGTCCCTGTGCTCCTATGGGGTGACATGTAATTCCTCCTGCACTTACTATTCTTAGTCTGGGCAAGACACAGTCTTCCTTTTGCCTGTGCAAATGAGCTTTATAGGATAAAGCTGGGGGCAGAAACAGGCTGTCTTTGGAGGAGGGTGCCTCGCATTTTATTGGCTATCAGGTTGATTCCTTCTGATTCTATTTTTCAATGTTATGCAAGGTGGGCCTTGAGAAATTCTTATGCTAATTTGAAACAGGAGTTGAACAGTGCTGTTTTGTGTGTGTGTGTGTGTGTGTGTGTGTGTGTGTGTGTGTGTGTGTGTGTATGTGTGGTGAGGCCCAGTCTGTGTGATTGTGGCAGACACCTGGTCTATAAAACCACACCAGGCTGAGACCAGAGGGCTGCTAGGCATTGTCGGGGCTTATGGCATTGGCCTGCCTTGCTCCTAGACAAGCCAAGTCTTAGATGGGGCCTAGGAAGAGAATGTGACAGGGAAACATCACAAACAGATCTGCTGCACAAATGCCAGCTCTGGGGACGAGGAGCTGAGTTGAAGGGGTTGACGTGGACCTTTGAAAAAATTCCACCCTGCATTATGAACTTTGAGGTACAGCTCCACCACCCCCTTGCTTATGACATCTCCCAAGGGTTACACGGCAGGGCAGCCTCTTGATTCAGAGATGTTGGTGTGTATGAGATTGTTGTGCTGTTTATTTTGGTGGTGAATGCTTTTATGGCAGTGGTTCTCAGCCTATGGGTCGTGACTCCTTTGGGGTTCGAATGGCCCTTTCTTGGGGGGTTGCATATCAGATATTTACACTGTGATTCATAACAGTAGCAAAATTATGAAGTAGCAACAAAAATAATTTTATGGTTGGGGGTCACCACAACACGAGGAACTGTATTAAAGGGTTGCAGCATCAGGAAGGTTCAGAACCACTGTTTTAAGGTATTGCTTGTAAAGTTCCAAATTCCTTAAGAGAATTTTTGAGACTCTAAATGCCTTAAGGTTCCCCTGGAAGGTCCTTGTTCATCTCCCTGACTTTCAGCAGACAGGGCAGGAACAATTAAGCCTGTACTACGAGCTTGCGAACTGCTCACTGCTGTCCCCCCATAGTTGTTAGTCTGACCTGTTGGTACTGGCTTTTTGCCTTTACAAGGCTGAAAGGACACTGTGGAGAGTGGCCCAGGGCATGGTGGAAAGAGCATCCCTCTCTACATTATGCCTTTGGGCAGAGTGGATAACCGAAAAGGAAAAGCTCTCTGCTCCAATGTCACATGGGCCTGGGCAGGCTCCTTTGTCTCAAGAACGGGTCTTTGAGTGGTTGCTCACATGTCTCTGGTATCTTTACTTGGCTACTAGGACCAGCTTGTCTGTCAGGGGTGACTTTCCTGCCTTGAAGCTCCATTGCCAAGGCAGGTTTCATAGAGTATTACAGACAGCAGATCTAGATTGCTACACTAGTCCTGGAAAACCCTCTCCCCGCTTAGGAATTCACTCTGTGGTCTTGACTATTAAAATCAAGTATTCTGGTACCTTCTACACCAAGTATGTGAGGGAGTGCATACCCATTGCCAGATCTGCTGGGTTCTGAGGTGGAGTATTCCTCACTGTCCCGAACTCCCAGGGACTGAATTTGCAGTTCCTCACGAGAGTGTAGTGTGGCTGACAGATGGCTCCATTTCTGACTATCCATTCTGCTCCTATTTTGGCTAATGAGGTAATAGCCGCAGTGAGACAGGCAGGGGGTAACACAAGTGAGTACAGAGGACAGAGCTTGCCTCCGAGGCCCTGCCCTGGCCCCAGGTGCACTCAGAACCCTTTCGTGAGATCTCCACTCACTATTCAACAACAATGTGCTCTCAGCCACCTACAGATTGGTTAGGTGAGGATATATTCTGTTTTCTCAGGTGGAGCAAGTAGACTCACTGCAGGGTTAGAAAGAAAATAATGCAATAAAATAAAGTATAACTAACAAGCAAGGCTTTGGAGATGGCCCAGTTGATAAGACGCTTGATGAACATGCTTGAGGACTTGAGTACAGTTCCCCAGGAAACATGTAAGAAAGCAGCACACTGTGGCATGTACCTGTAATTCTCCTCTTGGGGAAGCAGAGACAGGAAGACTCTTGGGTCCTTCTGGACAGCCTACCTAGCTTAATCAATGAGAGCTCCAGGCTTACTGAGAGAACATGACTGAGAAAATAAGGTAGAAGGTGGTAGAGGAAGGTGCCTAATGTTGACCTCTGGCCTGCATACACACACATACACACACACATACACACACACTAGCAACAACAAAACCTAAATAAGGCCTCTGCAGGCTGTCTCTCAGCTCTGATTCACTGCTGTCATCCTTCTGGTTCTTGGGAAACCATAGGCCTGCAGTATTCTAGAAACTTCTGGAACATCGTAAGATGAGGGTTTAGCAGACACAATGATTCTGACTTGCTGTGGGATATTCTGTATGGCAAATGTGTTGCTCTGATTGGTTAGTAAATAAAACACTGATTGGCCAGTAGCCAGGCAGGAGGAAGTATAGGCGGGACAGGGAGGAGAAGAATTCTGGGAAGTAGAAGGCTGAGTCAGAGATACTGCCAGCCGCTGCCATGACAAGCAGCATGTGAAGATGCTGGTAAGCCACGAGCCAGGTGGCAAGGTATAGATTTATAGAAATGGATTAATTTAAAATATAAGAACAGTTAGCAAGAAGCCTGCCACGGTCATACAGTTTGTAAGCAATATAGGTCTCTGTGTTTACTTGGTTGGGTCTGAGCGGCTGTGGGACTGGCGGGTGAGAGAGATTTGTCCTGACTGTGGGCCAGGCAGGAAAATTCTAGCTACACTGACTAGCAGGTAAATCGCTATAGAATCTGATCTCTCTCCTCTCTGATTTGATTGGATGATTGTAGGGGGGGTATATATTAAAGAATAGTGAGCTTGAGTAAAACTCCTGGAGTCGCTTTTTCTTAGCAGCCTATGAGTGAGATAGTATTCTTTCCAGTTTCCTCTGTCTGATCTGATTGGTAGGGATATGTTTGGAAGAGGATAGGTACTGCCTCTGTTACCTATAAGGAGCTTGATTTTTACAGGTTCTTCATGGTCCGAGACTATCACCCTTTGTATAGAGTAGAGATGATGTGATTTGGACACAAGACTGTAGCAAGGCTAAAGGAAATACATGGGAGATACACATGCATTCCCCTGTGTGCTGGGCAGCTTTCCATTGCTGGGACAAATATCTGAGAAAATTAACTTAATACAGGAAAAATAATTCTGGCTCCCACGTCAGAGGTTTCAGTCCATGGTCACTTGGCCACGGTGCTTTGGACATGTGGCTGCACAGTACATCGTGGTAGGATCATGGCACTCAGAAAACAGCAGGGAAAGTGTGACTCTAACCTTGGTTGTCAACTTGGCTCCATCTTGAATTAAGGAAAGGCCAAGTGGCTGGGTCCACCTGTGAGGGACTTTCCTCAATTGAATTATTTGAAGTGGGAGGACCTACCCTAAATCTAGAACTTTTGAGGTGAGAATATCCACCTTAAATCTAGTGGCAGCCTATATACAGGACGCGGAAGAAGGAAGCTCTTGCTTTTTGCCTGCTTGCCCTCATTCTTGGCTCTTTGGTTTTTGAGCCTACTTGTTTGGAATTCCAATGTATGCTGAAGACCAGCTGAGACATCTGGCCTTGTGGAACTAACAACTAGTAGGTTTGTACACACACACACACACACACACACACACACACACACACACACGTTCATTCTCTCAGTTCTGTTCCTCTAGAGAACCATGACTAATACAGGAAAGGGACCAGGGTCCACTGTTTCTAACTCCTTGCCACTAGGTGTCCTTCCTAAAAGTTCCATCACCTCTAGTTACCATGAACTGGTAGCCATGTCTGTAATACACAGCTCTTTCTGGAACTTTCAAGATCCAAACCACAGTACCCACTTAAGTGTTTCAAGAAGTCAAGTCCGGGTTAGATTTCTGTCTTGGCTCTTTGAAACCCAGCAACACACTGTTACTGATTTTTCAGAAAGTAGCTTTCACTTTCTACTAACAGGAGCTTCTCTAAAGGATGGACAGGAACTTTTGTGGCAAGAGGCCTACAAGACAGCTGTCAACATCCCTCAAGACTCTGGCGGATGCTCATTGCACTTAGAATAGATCGCTCAATTAGTATGACCGTTCTACTAATTCAGAAAGGACAGGTAGTAATGAAAAATGTCCATTAAAGCTTGTTAGGAGTTAGAAGCTGTCTCCTTGGTCCTCATGATGACCCTGTACATGCAGGAGGTCCCTATGATTACCCCATTTTATAGACAGGAAAACCAAGGCCCGGAGAAGTGGAGGCTAGCCTTTGAACACTGGCGTACCTATTTCTCAGGGAGACTTTTTTTTTTTTGAGGTTGTCTGTAGAAAATTCTACTTTTCCACGTGGGAAGAGGTTAACAGTGGAGAAGATGATATTCACTGGTTAGGGAAAAAAAACAACCAATCAAATGAAGAGATAGCAACATATGATACTTGAGTATTGGCAGACGGGTCTTGAGAGTGGAAGTTGGAAGAGAGAAAAGGTCTTCCTTAAGACCACTCACTGTTTTATCCTAAGCGTGAAGAGGGATTAAGGGGCCCTCTGCATTTTAGGACTATGCCTTGTGATCCCTGCCCTGGGCAAGGGAAGGAAGCTCAAAGTCTCCCTGTCATTCCTCCCTTTCTGTCATTTGTCATGGAGACCGGCACACACTTGGTTGAGTTCTTTCAGCTACTGATCCAGAAAATTGGAAACAACTTGGGCTCCCTGTTCAATCAGTTGGATAATCAGTGCTCATCGAGCTCACCCCCAAATTGTGGCCACCAGGCCCTCTGAAAGCCAGTGGGGAATGTGTTATGTGCAGGCTTTTGGAGGCTCTGAATGGGCAAGCGAAGAGGAAAGCTGATTATTACAGTCGAGGTGCTTGGAGGATGAAGTGTTAGGGATGCGGAACCCGAAGGGACAGCTCGCGTTCCCCAGTGAGACGGTAGGAAAATGAATAGAAACCATTTTAAGTGAGAATGCCTAGAGACACCACTCCAAAAGGGGTCCAGCCTGGGATGGTTGTGATGCCTAGGAGAGACACAAAGGTTGCTGACGAGGAGGAGTGAGTTTGGGAAAAGGATAATAGAAAAACACCTGAACGTTGGGTCAAAGTAAGAACCTATTACGGAGATGTGGGGTGAGATCAAGGAGAAGAGAGTTCTTGGCAGAGATTGCTTCTGTAATTTATCCCAGACCCTTTAATTCCCAACCACAACCCTGAGGAGGAGATTATCACCTCCCCCAGCCAGCACAATTGACTGGTATGGAGGCTGTTAACTTGAGAAAATCACCAGAGATAGTATTGGGCAACTTCAAAAGTCCACTGTCTTTTTCAATGAGCGCGTTGTGAAAGGGCTTATGAACACTAATAGCAGCTGAAGATCTAGCTGCAGGTGGCTGTCTAATTCCAATCAAAATAATCTCTCCCCGGTCTTAGTGGATAAAGCAGGGCAGGATTAAAAAGGGACCAAGAGTGATTTTTGGCACAGGAACCAAGTCTGCTGTGGAAGGAAGGCTATTGGTGTTGGCAGTGTGTAGTTAGGGTTCCTCCCAGCAACAAATTCTCCTCTCCCCTTGATGGCCCGGGAGGTCACACACGTGCCTCTGTGTCCTTTGTACACAGCTGCGCACACCATGTGGTATTTGCTTTAGTTAACAGCACGGTGGGGGGAGGAGAGATTGTTAGTGTTTGAAAAATCAGAGTATTATAAAGTCAGATGTTGCTCTACTCCCTAGACGTTTCCACGCTGATGTGAAAATATACTGTTTGAGGGGTGACAGACTTAGCGTCTTTGGGCATCTTTCTTTCCGGGAGTTTGTGATTAATGGTTAGTGTCTTACCAGTTCCTGAGTCTGTGTATGGCTGGAGTATGGCTTCAGGAGTCAAAGACTACCAAATGTTGGGGGTAAACAAAAGTGAATGGGTCCCTCTACTGTAGGACTTTCTGGAACAGTGGTTCTCACCTGTGGGTCATGACCCCTTTGGGGGTCACATATCCGCTATCCTGAATATCAGACATGCACATTACAGTTCATAACAGTAGCAAAATTACAGTTCTAAAGTAGCAACAAAATAACTTTATGGTTGGGGGTCACCACAACATGAGGAACTGTATCAAAGGGTCGCAGCGTTAGGAAGGTTGAGAACCACCGTAGAACCTTCACCATGCAAATCAGTTTTGAATCACCTAAAAAGTTATATAGATGTTTTTCTCTGAAATAAAATATAAAAATCCGCACATTCTCTGACTCTGACTTAGCTGTCCAGTTGCATCCTGGGAAGCGCTTCTCTCTCAAAGGCAGGAGTGATCCAGGGTATGAAGTGGGTTGAGCAGAACTCCCAAGCAGCTGTTTCCTCAAAGCCTAGGGTCCCTGGCCTTCCTGCCAAGGTGCCAGGCTACCCCTGCAGAGGAGGCTAGACAGGTGACCACTCAGTCTTTGGTAGCATAGGGCACTGGGGTATGCTGAGTCTGGGCCAGTAGGTAGCTGGAATACTCAAGCCATACACAGACTCAGGAACTGGTAACATGGACCTGCCTACTATTTATGCTCAGGAGGACCTAGGCTCAGGGATTCCCCCAAGAATGCATTCTTCCTAGGCTTTGGGGGCCAAAGCCTGATCCCAGGTGGGACTACTCAAAAAGATTCCCAAGTGCCTCCATATTTACAGCTTGCCATAGACACAAGCAGATTTCTGCAGCCGAAATTAGTGACATGCAGTCATTTGAGCAAATTTGTGGGACTTTCCTCAGGGACATGTGAGCAGGGAAGTAATTCTGGGGCAAGAAATTCCCTGGAAATTGTTGTTTTTCTGAGAAGTCATATCTTCTTATTTTTCTCTTTAAAAAGAGGGAGCAATTTTCAGCACCTTTGAGTCCAACCACCTCTATAAATCGGCAAGGAATCCTCCCTGGCTGGGCCAATTCTCATCGAGTCCATCATTTTATTCATCTTCTCTTGGTCCCTAAGAGGGCTTGAACTGTGGAATTTTCTGAGTCTCTGAAGGCCCCCACAGTTTCTATCTAAATTGTTTTATCTTACTGGATTGCTCCAATACCGTCCCTTACTGTATTGCTAAGAGGAAAAAAAAAATCAAAATAAAAATCCTACAACAACCCCAAGCCCCTCCTTATTCCTCTCAAGCTTCATGGGTGTACCCAGAGGATTCTGGGAAGGGTGGAACCTAAAAACCCCTCCAGACATGCTTTTTTGGAAGACAATTTAGAAATGGAGCTTAGGAAGGGTTTTGCTGCACCCTGATCATGCCAGCAGATTCTCTTTCGGTAATTAAAGACGGAAACCGACCTCCCAAGAACTGAAGTTAGCAGCTGCATCAGGTCAGAGGACCCCAGGAAGGGATCGGAGTTGTTTATATGTCTCCTAGTATCTCTTTCCTAATAAAACCCAGTGGTCTGTCTTAGGCATGTCACCCCACCGCACTAGCCAGGTCTGTTGGTTATTTATTTATGTAAGATGTTTAGCCTGTTTGGAAATTAAACACTTTCTTAGATTTCATCTCCTCAGGCCGATGGCAGACCCTCTGGGGGTGATCCTAAGAGGGTACAATGATAAAAGCCTTCACAGGGTAGCGCAATGGGAAAAAGCCAGGATGAATTAGCTTGCTGTGACATGGCTAACATCATCACATTTATATATGTTTCATTAAGCAGGGGCTTGACAGCTTTATGAGGAAACAGTGGGGTTTGCAATGGAGGAAGGCCCTGTAACCCTGCCAAAGCTGATCCCGGCCTGTGCCATGCGTGCTCTTTAATAGAATAATATTTGTGCAGTGAAAATGTCATTTTAAATGACTGGTTTGATAATCCCTTAAGCTTTTAAATGATCTGCAAAGTCTGGAAATTCTACCCCCGTGTTTAAAATTGACGGGAACATTAATGAACGCAAACATAAAAGGATGGTGCCCAGCTTTGTTTCCTGAGTCAGACATCCAAGGCTGGAGGTTTTTTCCCTTTTGTCTCCTGCACCCTGACACATGGCCATGAAGCAGCTGTAGCAAGTCTTCACTGCAGGAAGGTTTTGGGGAGGGAGAGCTCAGCCCCTGGTGGGGCCTGGAGTTCCTGCCAGCTTGAAGTTCCTTCATGCAGAGTAGGAAAAGCACCCTCACCAGGAGGGCGCTTGCAGAAGGGAAGCCTCTCTGGGCAGAGCAATTAACAGAGGGCAAGGTTCTCTCCAGCTAGTGCATCCTGAGCCAGTGTCCCACCTGGTGAGCCCCGAGGAGGAGGAAGGAGTCAGACTTTCACTGGAGCCCACACATCCTTCACTCACTCTCTGCATCCCTGGTGGATAAAAGCTTTCCATTTTTCCATGTGTGTGATGCTGCTGCAGACTTCTCTCTCCCAGGAACTGCTCCCTTTTTTCAGTGCCTACCAATAGGCCAGGAAAGCTGGTATAGAGATTGTCTTCTTGCGAATTAGACAACATAGTACAGGGGTTGCCCAGGGGACAAATCAGCTCACTGCCTCTTTTGTACAAATAAGGCTTTATTGGAACAGAATTATGCCTATTGGTTTATTGTTTATGGCTGCTTTTGGGGGATAGTGTTGGAGCCGAATTGTTGTAATAGAGACTGGATTATTTGGCTCATAATACAGATGATACATATATCTTTTGCCATCTAGTCTTTTTACAGCGCCTGCAGATCCCTGCCTCAGAACATTGATCTAAAAGAGGTGGTATGATCCTTGTCTTGAGTTCGGGTCTGCGAGTTCCTGTGAGTCTCCAGGCAAGTCACTTAGTACCTCTGTGCTTTGTTTCCTTCTTAAGTAAAATTGGGATACTTCTGACTTGTCCACTCAATGCACATGTTGAGAGGACTGAATGACATAAGGAAATGCAGTACACTTGAGTTATAATACATCAGAGGCTAGCCATCATGTGGCCATGGAACCTGGCCAAAGGTTTTTGACTTCCTTAGGGCTGTTTCCTCATCTGTGAAACAGGCCTCAGATCACAGGATCAGTGCTTCTGGAATGTTAATGTGTACATCAGTTCCAGGTGGGTGGGATTGGGCAAGTGGGCAGGGGTGGTGGTGTGGGGGGACGTGGTCTTGGTAAGGTTATGGTGTTGGAAGGTTCAAGGTTGGGGACTGCAATTCTGCATTTCAATTTCTCTTTTTTAATATTTAGTTATTTATTTGTGTATGGGCACAGAAGTCGTGATGTATGTGTGGATGTTCAGTGCACAACTTATGTGAGTCTGGTTTTCTCCATCCACCACATGGGTCCTGGAGATCAAACTCAGATTGTCATGCTTGCTGGCAAATGTCTTTACCCTCTGTTTACTGGAACATAGTTATGTCCATTGGTTTATTGTCCATGGCTGCTCTTTGGGGACAGTGTTGGAGTTGAACTGTTGTAACAGAGACTGGACTATTTGGCTCCTAATATATGTATCATTTGCCATCTTGTCTTTTATGGAGCCATCTTGCCAGACCCAAGTCTGCATTTCTAAGAAGTTCCTAGAGATGCGGATTTCCCTGGACCAGCTTACTACTGGTCAGGGGTCTCCAGGGAGACCATACTCAATAGGATGCAGGAGACTTCCTCAAAGCAATTGATTTTCTCTCTGGAAGAGGCTGGTAAGCTCATCATCGTCTGCAGGGTGCCCAGCAGCCTGGAGGCCCAGGGAAGAGCCACTGCTTCCCTTGAAATCCAGTTAACTGTGGAAGAATTTCCTTTCTCTCCACACAAGTCAGCCTTGGCTCTGTTTAGGTCTTTAAGAGATGGCATGTAACCTATCCACAGTGCAGAGGGAAACGGCTTTCCTTGAAATCCACGTATTTAAGGGTTAATCTTTGGGCTGGGGATGTGGTTCCGTTGGTACAGCACTTGTGTAGCAGGCCTTGGGTTGATCCACAAATAGGGTATGGTGGTACACATCTATATCCCCAGCCTGGGAGTGGAAAGCAGACAGATCCATAGTTTAAAGTCATTCTTGGCTACACAATTTAAGGCCAGCCTAGATTACCTGACACCCTGTCTCAAAGCAAAACAAAACAAACAAAAACAAAAACAAAAAAACCCCACGAAATATCAAAACCTGAAAAAGATGTTTGATCTTTAAAAAAAAAAAAAAAAAAACCAAAAACAACTCTTAGAAGCATCTAGAATGTTTGACCAAATATCTATGCACCCAGTAGCCCAGTTCTATTGACACATAAAATTAACCATCATAACTAGACACCCCACTATGAATTGCAAAGAGCTTGATGATTTTGCTGACATTGAAATATGTGAGCTGTCTTGCCGATGTTCTTATGTATGTGTGTTCTCATGTGTGGTGGGTGCACATGTGTGCTGATGTGTGTCCACATGTGTGTGGAAGCCAGAGGTTGACTCTGAGCATCTTCCTTGACTGCTCTTCAACTTCAAATATTGAAGTAGCATCTTTCACTTCAACCTGAAGCTGCCTGATTTGGCCAGTCTAGCTAGCTAGCTTGCTTCAGGGATGGCAAGAGGGCTCCCATACCTGCCCAGCTGTGTGATGAATGCCTTATCCACTGAATCATCTCTAGACAAGTTACTTTTCCAAGGCACCCTTCCCACCATACTCCCGGCAGAGGCCTCTCACACTGGCCTTAGCTCACAGCCTAATCTTGCATCTGGTGGGTTGAGATGGTTATTTTTCTACTTTTAGCAAAGGCTATCACCACATCCTTCTCAGGTGGCTGGAGGAAGCAGCCCGCGGCAGGCTGGAGGAAGCAGCCCGCGGCAGGCTGGATCCTCCTTGGCTGGCCTGTGTCAATCTGCATGCAGCTTACCCTGGGAATGATGGAGCAGATGGAGGGGGCCCCACCCCCCAAACTCTAGTTAGTCACACCTTGCCTGGAAGCGTGCAGAATTTTAATCCTTTTTGCCCTGCAGGGAAACATTTCCTGGGCTCCAAATGGCTACTAAAGAATTCTCTCTGGCTTTTGTTCCAACCACATTTTCCACAGATGAGGGGAGCCTTCTGGTTGTTTGTCCTAATTGTTACCCTAAGCCACTTAGTAGTGTGACAGGTGAGACAGTAGGGAGCTGGGGTCCATGGCAGCAGGGAGTAATTGTCACTGGTTAAAAAGAAACGAATGAAAGAGATTTGTGAACAGTTGCATGTCAAACCGGGGTGGTAGGTTAGACCCTGATACACAGAAAGTAGCCTGGGTTGTGATAGAAACATATTTTTAGACTTGGATAGACCTGGGTATCATATCAGCTCCCAGGTGTCCTCTGACCAGATCTTGAGTGTCACCTGACTTCCTATCATGAAGAAATCAGTTCAAATGCAGCCATCAGTATTCAGTCAACATACAGGCTGGGAGAACTGTCCACACAACATAGATTTTCATAAAGGAAAATGAAGCTGATCCAGGTACTGGTTTAACTGAGTCACTCTTCCATCCCCCCACCCCCCACTCCCCTACCCCGATTTTAATATATGGAGCCTCTGGCAAGGTCTTAGATTTCTATGTGTCCCACTTTCCTTACCCAGATAAGATCAGCCCTATGATGGCTTGATGAGATTGTTGAAGATCAGAGTCGATGGTATGGCCACAGCTTTTGGTAAACACTCAGCAACCTGGAGATTGTCTTACATCCCAGGTGAGCTGGACCAGGCAGAGCGAAGTGGTTGTGGCTCCCCTGCACAGCCAGGGACCTTAAGGTGCTTTAAAGGCACACCTAAAACCTAGTCTGCTAAGAGGAAGCCCGACCCACGTTGTTTAAAGTTAACTGGGCTCCTGGTCCTTGTTTTGGGGATGGCAGTGCTTTTAGTTGTACCTTGGTCCTTGTGTATGCCGGGCAAGTACTCTAACACTGAGGTGAGCCACCAGCCCCAGAAGCCTTCATTTAACTCTTACCTTTTGAGTAGAGTCTCTGTAATGGCAGATCTTGACTAGCATGGTCTGAATGTGGTCCCTAAAATTCAAGTACTGGAGACCCGATATAATGGTTTTGAGATTTGAAGGACCCAGCAAAAGGAGGCTCTGCCCTCAGGATCCATGTTGTAACTGAGGGAGTGGGTTAGTTGTGCAAGAGAGTATTTCCTTAAAAAGCAAAGTTTGCCCTCTCCCACACCGGTTCTCTTCTCCTTCTCCTTCCTCCATGGCCTGATGACGTAGTGTGAGGGTCCTTTCCTGATACAGAAGCCTGCCATGCTCTTGGACTCCTCAGCCCCTAGAAATACAAGCCAAATGAATCTTTGCTCTTTAAACACCGCCCAGGCTCAAATATTGTAGCATAGCCTCAGAAAGCATTGTAAGCATGCCTTGCTGTTGATTTTCTGTAGGTCCTTTCAATGATTCCTTTGTTTTCCATGTCTAGTCTCTCCTCAGGATCTTCCTCCACTACACCCCTAACATCCAACGATTTCTCCTTTCTATTTACCTGGCTTTATTGGTCTTTTCTTTTCCGTTTGGTCCATTGTAAGATCCCCCGAGGCCAACAGTTTTCAATCCAATCATGCCTGAGTCTCCCGAGGGAAGAAGAAATCCAGCCTTAAAGCCCCAAGCCCTAAAATTCCGGGCCAGCTGCTCAGGGTGGACCCTCACATACCTGTGTGGTCAAACCTCCCCAGGTGATTCTAATTTGCGGTCCTCTTAAGCCTCTGCTAGAGGCTTTCCTGTGTCCAGCTGCAAAACCAGGAGCTCCACAGCTTTTCAGAGTGTCGCTTTCTCACCTGCAGAGTGGAGAGTCCCGCCGTCCATGCCAGCCTAGTGCAACTTATGCCGGATGCTGACACTAACACCTCTCTTCCCGATTCAACAGGGGACAAGCGACTACCTCTCTGTGATCCTGTTTTGTCTGTCACTCACTTATGTGGGTGCTGGTCTTCTCCAGTAGACTGTAGACAGGAAAAAAAATACAGCTTGTTTAACTTTGTACCTCCCATAATACTTCATGCACAGTAAATCCTCTATGGATTGGATTGACGTTCAGTTGTTTCGTGGGCCCCACGTGGTCGAGAACAGCACTGAGCGCATAGTAAACACTTAATAAACATTTCTTGGTCGATTGATCAGTGTTTCTGCTTCATAGAAAGGAAGGAGGAAGGCAGAGAAAGATCCCTTAGCCCGTTCTGACTGGATGTTTGTGACTTTACTGAGTGATAGCCTTTAGTATGGATGACTGCAAAAGCCTGCAAAAAATAATACATGTACACACGCTTGTACACATGCATGCACACACACATACACACAGGAACTGATCAGATGCTTCGATGAGCCTATCTAGTGCTAACCAGTGAAAATGGAAATGGTGAACGAGAAGGCATTGCATTTAGTCATGCTCAGTGTAATAAGATTTAACACAAGGGTATTCTGGAAGGGACCATTGACATGTGGCTTATCACAAATGGGCTGGGAACAAATGAATTGGAAACAAGGCTACCTAGCTCTCATCTCACAGCTTCCATCTCCCTGCTAGAGAATATTGGTGATGTTCATTAACCAGTTTGAATTTCAGTTTTTCATTTGGAAATAAAGTTTGAAATTCAATCAGTAGATCTTATGTTCTATAATATGTACTAAAAAAAAACCCACTGATTTCTCAAAATATTAATGGTGTTAATAAATGTTCAGGATCGATACACAGAAATTCTAAGAAACATACAAAAGTTTTTTGGGGGGCAAATACTGCTTACTCTACATTGCCATAGGTTTTTCCAGGGGTTTATAGAGGCATTAGTTTTTGGTGTCTACTGTGACTTCCCAAAGGGCTGCCCAATGGTTTCTCCAAAGTCATTTGGCTATGAAACACTCCCTCCTCTCCAAGGTTTATTAGGAATCTGAGCATCAAGCACAAAGGCAGTGGCAGTGGCTGATTCTGAGGATCACCTGCTCTTTTGCTGGGGTAACATCTCCCCAGGCCTCTCTGTCTGTTATGTTCTTACGTAGGTCAGGTTCCTGGGTTAGGGGTACATCCAGTCTTATCTATCCTTCATTAATCCACCTCTCCCAGGAAGTTTCCCACCTTGCTCCATCCCATAGTGGTATCTCATAGTTTTGAAGCTATTCATGCCACAGGGTGAACAGAGAAAGGACTTTGTTATTAAGGCCAGAGTTCAAATCCTAGTATCCAGATAAGGACTAGATTCTCTAAGTCAAATATATGCCTGCAATACATGGGTAGCGTTCTGTGCATATCTGTGGTTTGTATTGTGCAGTTTCCCTCTGGAGCTCATCCCAGCCACAATCTGGGGGCAGCAGTAGGAAGATGCTCAACCTAAGCCTATCAGGACATCACATTTTCCTGATCATAGCAGTTGCCATGGTATCTAATCAGGATCAAGGAATATAACTTTGTTATGTTAGTCTGCTCAGGGAAGGAGAAACACCTTTGCTGTTTTCTCCTGGATTAAGGTGTAGGGAGGAAAAGGCTTGAACATGGATCAGCCATCTTAAAACTGTGAGGGGGTCACTTTTCTGATAATAGAATCAATCAATGCAGTAAAATGTAGACTCAATGGAGGGAGTTTAGAAGTCATCTTTGACAAGAAGGTGACCTTGGAAATGGAATCAGAAAATGTGGGTCCCTGATACCACAGAGTATGATTCCAGTTTGGGACTATTTATTGTCATTTAAAGATGAGAAGTAATGAATTATGTTCTATTGCATTTAGTCACTTTGATTTTGTTGTTATCATTCATAGGTGAACCTACTCCTAACTCACAGTTTGAGTTACTTTTTCTCTTTTCCTTGCCTCTCCCTTTTAGTACTGAGTATTGAACCTGGGGCCTTGTACATAGGAGGCAAGTGCTCTATACTAAGCTAAATTTACACCCTCAGCTGGCTTTTTACTTTTTTTTTTTTTTTTTTTTTTTTTTTTTTTTTTTTGATTCCTCAGCCGAGACAGCGACAAAGATGGTTTATTGTACACGAGTTACACCCGGCCACAGTGGGAACAGAACGAGTCCGCAATGCACGGGTCCGGGGCGGAGGGCGGCGGGGTCTCGGGGTCGGGGCGAGCCGGTGGCGATGTTCCGGGTCCGTCCGACTCCAGCCAGGGTAGCACACAACCCGGGGACCTGCCAAGCCCCGGCCTCCGGCATGCCTTGCTTCCGGCCCCTGCGGCCCCGCGGTGCACAAGCCCCGCTCACTTGGACCTCTGCCTCATCTTTCTCCTCTTGCGCTTCAGCCTGCGCATTCGCTTCTTCCTCCACTTCGCTCTCATGGCGCAGGGGTGCCCGGGAAGATGGCGCTAAGGCCGAGAGGGCTTTTTACTTTTTATTTTTGAGATAAGTTCTTAATAAGTTGCTTAGGTTAACTTTGAACTCACTCTGTAGCCCAGGCTGGTCTTGAACTTGGGATCCTGGTGCCTCAGTTTCCCAGGCTTGAGTCACCACACCAACTTTGTCTGTTTGCCTTTCACTGTAAGAGTCTTAGCTGGCATCCTTCTAGCCCATGGTAGGATTATATGATGGGCCCAATCATGCCCTCCTAAGTCTGTATACTGAAGTCACAACCTCCAGCTGCCCTTACTTGGAGATGAAGTAATTATATTAAGTTAGAGTTGGTCCCAATACCCAATATGACTAAGATCTCAGAAAAAAAATATGGATTTTCTGTGTGCACTCATAGAGGAAAGGGAAGAAAGGATAGATGGGCTTTGTATTAGACTCACTGTGACCAAATGCCTGGCAATAGGCAACGTAAGGGAAGAGGGGTTTCTTATTTATTTGATTTGCTTTTACTCTGTGTGTGTGTGTGTGTGTGTGTGTGTGTGTGTGTGTGTGCGCGCGCGCGCGCGCGCGCTGTCAAATGTGTGTAGAGTTCAAAGGCAGCATCCAGACGCCTGCTCTATCCATCCTTCCACCATGTTGTCCTAGCGTTAGGGTTGCGTCTTCCCCTGATGAGCCAACTCACCCGCCAGGAAGGTTTATTTTGCCATAGATTCCATTACACTGGGGAAAAGGTGGAGTCAGGAGCATGAGGCAGCTGGTCGCATTGCTACCGTAACCAAGAAGCAGAGCGCAAATAGGAAATAAGGCTAGTCTGTGGAACTTAAGCCTGCCCACCGTGACCCACTTCCTCTACCAAGGCTCCTTGTCATGAAAGTTCTACAACTTTCCAAGGCAGCCACACCAGCGGGAGACAAAATACTCAAGCATACAGGCCTATGGGGTATATACGCTTTATGTTCAAACCAAAGCTGTCCTCTTCCAGCTGACGAGAGGGGCCTCAGAATTAAGCCTTCGACTCAAGACTCTAGAGCCCTGAGGAAACACAATTGTGTTGCCGAAGCCATCAATTCCTCATTATGGCCGCTCAAGTAGACTAGCACAGACTGAAGCTCTGGGTTGTAGCTCAGGACCCTCCACTACGGTGACTTCCTTCTCTTCAAGCTCTAAATCATCCCGTCAGGAAGCCCTCCACCGGGCAATGTGTTCAGTTTTCCTAACAAGATCCTTGAAGGCCCCACAGCACCTGACTCAGGACTATTATGCACATTAGGACACTCAATAAATGCTTATTGATTAATTAGTACTCCCTAGGCCACACTAAGCAGGCAGAGATGGATTAAGTTGTTTAATAAAGTCTGTCCAAATGGACCACATTTCTTTGGCAGACCTCTCCTTTAAAGGGAGATGAAAAGGAGCAGGCAGATTTTTACAGTGGGCTATACTATCCCAGGGGAAAAAAAAAAAGCTGTCAGGGGAAATGGCTGTGGAGATGAGCCTGGCAGTGACAAGCAGGAGGCCGTAGGTTATCAGTTTCCTGTTCCCAGTTATGTCTGTTTTAATCTGGGGGCTGTTCTCATAGCAAGGTGAGTGTGTGAATCCCAATAATGCAAAGTTAATGCTGTTAGTATAGGCTATGGTTTCGCTTCTGTCCATCAGGGCATTTCTTTCTTTTCCCCCTCTTCAGGCTGTAATAAAATGGAAATATTCCTGCTCACTGTAATTTTGAAAAGTGTAAGTGAATGTTGGCTCTTATGCCCCTTAAATCCATTGTAGCAAGTCTATTCCTTTTAAAGTCTAATTTTAAAACGGAGGCGAGACCTAGGACTCTACCCTTTTAAGCGAGTATATGGCATGGCGGAGGTCATGTCTTTACTCCTGTAATTTTCCCCCAGGGGACGACCAGACCTCCGCTAACAAAGTATTGGTTAAATTTCACCCACTGGGAAAAGAAAACTGACAAAAATTTGTCACATTGCCTGGATACAGGACTACAGAATATTTTCCCCATCCACCTAGTAAAGATGGAGGACACTACCTGGTCCTTTGTCTATCCCTGGACACAGTGGCCATGACAGTTGCATCTGGATGATTAATCAAGCACAGTGACAATCAAACAGAATACCTATTTACATTCTCACTGGACCCTTGGGAGTGTTTCTTAGATAAAAGGAAAGGAGGAAGTGAGATGAAATCACTCAGAGTTACCTCAATGTAGTTCATGTTATGCAGGGAGATGATCCCACCCTGGGAAGTGGCGCCTTTCTCTGGAGTTGGCTCCTTTTATACTGTTACCCAGATGTCTCTCTTTGAGAATATCTTCTGAGAAACCGTGCTGTTGTCTTCCAAGGGATGCCACAGATCATCCATTAGATGGCTGCCTCCTAGGAAGTACATTATAGGAATAATCTTCTCCTCAGGGCCTCAGGCTGACCTGATGCTTCTTAAATTTTTAAATCTCCTTGTATCTGACTAGGTTAAAAGAAATATTCTTTTAAGAATTACAACTATTAAGCATTTTACTAAATGTTTCATGGGTGATTTTTTTTCCTTACAAATTAATATCTGATGATAAAGTTCTGCTCTAAAAGAAAGGTTTGAGAAAATTTACTATTACTTTTTACGTTTTGACCTTGAATAAGATAAGGAAAATCTCACAATTAAATCTCTGTTTTCGGATGCTTAGCTTATGCCTACAGTTTAAAAAAGAGAGTGTGCATATAGGTATGTGGGTAAGTATGTACATATGTGTGTGTGTGTGTGTGTGTGTGTGTGGTATGGTATGGTATGGTATGGTATGGTATGCATTTAACATGTGTGTGGTGCCTGCTAGGTACTTGGTGTATGTCTTAGTTACTTTTCTATTACTGTGATAAAACTCCATGACCAAGGCAACATTTATAAAAGAAAACATCTAATTTATCTTATGGTTTCAGAGGGTTAAAGTCCATAATGGTGTGGGGTTGGGGTGGGGGGGTGGGGAAGGAGGAATGGTTGAGAGATCACATTTCGACCTACAACCACAAGGTAGGGAGAGAAAACACTTTGAGTGGCAGGAGCCAAGTCTTCTGAAATCTCAAAGCCCACCCTCAGTAACATGCCTCTTCTAACAAGGCCACACCTCCCAATCCTTCTCAAACAGTTCCAGTAACTAGGGGCCAAGTATTCAAATATATGAGCCTTGGCAGGGGGCAACCTCACTTAAAACACCACTGTGTGTGTGTGTGTGTGTGTGTGTGTGTGTGTGTGCATGTGTGTGTGATATTGTGATGTTTGCTGTGTACTTGTTGTGTGTATATAGTATGCTTGTGTTTAAATAGAGGAAGGAAAAATCCATTTCCTATTTGGAGAGATACATGAAAAGACTTCTATTTCACCTGAGCAGCAGCAGACACTATGGTCACAGAGAGGAGAGGCTCTTGTTCTCCCAACAAGCTCACATAGAGATTCCATGGAGATGGTATGCAGATCTGTGGCTCTTGCCAACTCTCAGGCCCGGGGTTCACACCAAGGGTTTCTCTACTAAGATTTCCCAGTTCTCTCTAGCATTACCCAGTGGCTGCCATTCAGATTGAGCTCTGGGGGCTGGGGGTTGTGGAGAGGGGTGCAAGGAGGATGCCCCCAAGAGCAAGTGATAGGAATCTCTTCCCAGGTGCTGATGGCACCACCCTATTGAGTAGGTGAGTATCTGTTACCTAAATAGGCTAAGGTGGTCTCTGTGCATCTGCTCCTATACTGATTACTTCTTCACTACAGACTATGACCCACTGGTTCTAAAGGCTGTTGGTATCAAATGCAAATTTCATACATGCAGTGATTTAAAAAGAGTCACAACAATCAAATACTTAGCTATTTAAAATGGGCCTGCTTGCCTTGTGTAGCTTTAGAGATGTCACCTAGCATCTTTTGATCATTGAGAAACCATGAGCCTCCAGAGTTGAGACTCTTCACCCTCCTGTTGGAGGGCGTTGCCTAGACACAAGGCCCTTTTCAGGTACTCAGCTCTCCTAGAATTTCCTGGACCTTCCTGTGGGCAGCTGGTGGTGTGAAAGACTCAACCCTCTCTGTGTTTTCTAATAAAATGTGTGGGTTGCTTTTCCTTGCCCAGTGCTTAGACTCCCTTAGCCATCTGCAGGATGCTACACTCAAGGCCCTGGACGTCTTAGCCATTAGCACCACACGCCGTCTCTGAGCAAAGGGCTACTCAAAGAAGGTGAAGGTGTTGCCAGCACCACGTTTTGTTTTGTTTGTGTCCTTGTTGGAAAAAAAATGCCCTTGAAAACAAACAAACAAAATAAAACAAACAAACAAACAAACAAAAAACAACAACTGTCCATCCCATAACGCTCAGACAAATAGATGATCTGACTTACTTAGAGGCAACCATGGACTGGTAATGTTTACATGACTTATGGAAAGCAGAAAATACATAGAAGTTGATTTTACACTTTAGTATGAATTTCAGCCGTTATGAATTATGTATGTATGTGTTGCATATATGTGCCTATATAATGAAATGTTTAAAAAATGAGAGAGAACATTTGTTTCCCAACAGAAGGGGCAAAGAAATGGTAGGGTCTGTCTGTGGTGGAGACAAAATGATAAGTGGAAATAAAATTAGCATCTGCTTGAGACTGCTCCGTGTCCTGTGCTAACCTTGTTCCTTTAACTGGGTTAAAACTCCTTGAGGGCATGGATAGTAACGTGACACTTTCACATCTGCATCCCTGTACAGCCTTATGTTGGTACTTGTTCTCCGTGAAATTGCTGATGAGTATAAAGATGGAGAAGAGAAAGGTGACTAGGAGAAAGAAGACACGGAGGGAAAGAACAGGGTGGAGTTTAGAGAAGAGGGCGAAAGGGAGTGTCGCTTCTCCTGCTGGCCTCAGGCCAGTCTTTGGGACTGTTACGGAAATGAAATGATTCATACTGCAGTACAGCCACACTTATATGTTACGATCTTCCTTGTATTCCCGACCCATGGAAGGGACCCGTAGAAAAGCAGGGGATGGCTATCTGGAGTCGTTGGGAAGTCTCACAGAGTTGGGTGGAAGTTCCTGGAGCCTGCTTTAAGAAAGGTAGACATTGTCTGAGGAGTCCTCTGGTCAGGCTCTTTTGTATTTTAGAGGTTTAAAAGTCGCAGTCTTGGATATGTGTCATTAGAGGAAGAAAAGGGCTCTGGGACCCTCCTGGGTCTCTGTGTTGGTAGAATTGGCAGAGGGCTGGAGGAGTCTCCATGGAAGCGCTCAGACTCTGTGCTAATAAGATGTATGGAGATCTGGCTGATGGATTTGGAAAAACAAAAGACAATGAAATTGGTGCTTCACGTTTATGGAGCAGTATCGAGCAGTTATATTAGGATTAAGATGCTGTACTCCTCCCTGCGGAGGGTAAACCAAGGCAAGAGGAGTGTAATTATGAAAAGGCTTAAAAAGATGGCAAAGGTTTTGCTTCCAAGTCGCCATCACTCCGCCTTGGTGACCCTGCAGGGGCTTTCTCCCTGGTGAAACTGCATTAAAGAATACTGCTTTTTCATGCTGGATTCCACCACACATGGGTGACATCAGGGCCTTAAAAGGCTTTTGTACCCACAAATGTTAGTGGGACTCCATGTAACTGGTTTCAAAGAGTCAGGAAAAAAAATGGCACTTAAAAATTACTTCCCGCTGTTACAGATTTCAAGTCCACCTTTTCCAACACAGGACAAGAACAGGCAGTTTCTGGAAGGTTCTGGGGACTCTTCCAAGATAATTATGTCTCCTTGGCCTGAACACAGGGCACAGCTACCCACTGAACCTTTCCTCTTTGACAGTGTCTAATCAGGTTGCCCCTTTACCCCAGGCACCAATATACATCGTGCCCTCTCAAAGAAAACCCATTTTCTTTGAAGAAAATCTCCTCGAATGGCTCACTGGTACAAGAAACCTAGAAAAGCCATTTTTTAAGCCAAGTTTTTCTCTCTGCAGCTTATAATAGAAAATTGAAAGTGATAAAAAGTAGAAAGAGTAAAAAAGTGTACATGATCCTACCATTCCAGGTACAGTTTCACACACACACACACACACACACACACACACACACACACACACACACGCCCATGTAGAATAATTTGCTTATATATATATACATTTTGACATATATACAAGTATATTTATAGCTGTATATGATGCATATATATTTAAGTTGTTTACAAAATTGAGATCATATGGTGTTGAATAAATGAATATTTGTGTGTCTTTTGCTTTTTTTTTTAAGCTCAATGCTTAACATAATCATTTCTCCGTATCACCAAAAAGGTTTTATAAACATTTAAAGTGAGTAACTAACATTTTCTTTCAAAGGCCCCACGATTTGCTTCTCCGACCTCCCATTCTGGGGAATTTTAGCTGTTCCTAGTTTCTTTGTTATTAGAAATAGCACTGCAGTTAGCATTTTTGTGTACGATTCTCTTTTCTCCCTGGTTTTAGGCGAACTGTCTTGAGTGACAGGAGCTTGAGTTCTTCATGTGCAGTGTCAAAACACTTCTCAGCCCTGGGTAATCTTATTGTTAAGTAAATGACTAATTTTAGAGGTAAAAAGTTACACTTGGAATTTTATTTTTCCTTATTTGCTTGCTATTCATGTATATTTTTTTTAAAGATTTATTTTTATTTGCTCTCTCTCTCTCTCTGATTGCAGGCTCCTGGGGAGGCCAGAAGATTGTGTCAGATCCCCTGGAGCTGGAGTTACAGGTGGTTGTGAGCTTTCACCATGGGCATTGGGAAACAGACTCAGGTTCTCTGCGGGAGCAGCAAATGCTTTTAACTGCTGAGCGACATTTTAGACCCCACTATTAGTATTTTTAAAAGCTCATGGCATTTTTGTGCATTGGTCACTTCTCTGTTCACCTACTTACTAAAGCTCTTTATAAATAAAAGAGATCCATAGTTTTTAATTTGTATTTGTTACAAATGTTTTTTTGTCTTGTTCAATGTAATGCATGAATTATGAATTATTTCATTTTACCTTTTTCATTCAGCTTGGCCACTTAGAGATTAGGTACTATTCAAATACGTTTTTATAATTTTGTTTTAGTCCATGTTTTTCTAAAAAAAAAAACCAATTATTATTAATTACTCGAGAATTCTATACAATGTATTTTGAAATACTCACCCCACCTCCCTCCACTCCTCCCACAATCCCCCTCTCTACCTTGCCCTCCCTAGCCGCCCAACTTCGATTTTTCTTCTTTTTATTTTTTCCCCACTAAGCCCAGTTTGTGCTGCCTAACTGGCCTTGGAAGTAGGGGCGACCTGTGGGGGGTGGGTGGGTGTCACATCACTAAAGAAACTGTTTCTCCTTCTCCCAGCAGTGATCAAATGCCAGCAGCTCCTTAGCTAAGGGTGGGATTTTATGTTTTAATCTCGTAATTTCTTCCATTTCACTTTTTTTTTTTTAAAAAAAAAATCTATCTAGAATTTTCATCTCAGATTTCTGAGATGAGATTTTAAAGGAAAAATCCTTCCCCAAATTGTCAGGACTTTATTGACAGATTTTTATCTTCTTCTACCCGTGTTGACTGTCTTTCTATAGATTGAACATTTACATATTCGTGTCACTCCAGGCCTGATGTGTTTTATTGAGTTGACTTGTCAATTATCCTAATTGATTTAAAACATGATAGTGCTAGTATATACTCATTACTTTTAATTTTTAGTGTTCTTGATTATTTTCATATGTTTATCCTTTAAGCTGTGCTGTAAGCTTGTTTTGTTAGGGTTGGAAAGAAGCCTCAGTGGAATTTTTGTCTGGATTATTGTGAAAACCAAGACTAACCTTGTGTGAGCAAGCAAAGGCTATTCCGAGCTCAGCGTTCTCCCTAATGAGGAGTCGGCTCCCTCACCTGTGTGTTGGTGACAGCAACTCCCAGGCAGACAGAGGAGGTGAGGATGTCACAGTGGAAGACATGAAGGGCTCAGGTGTCAAGTTGGCATCTGTATCCCAAGGAAGCCATAGATGTACTAGCAGATACTTAACCAGCTGGGGGTGTGCACTTGACTTCCCCTGTTGGTCTTCAGTGAGAAGCGGGAGACCAAGTCTTGGTGATTTGGGATCAGCCATTAGAGAAGTTAGGTTTAATGTCCTCAGTTGTTCCTAGACATAGTAGCCCGACTTCTGCAAGTCTGACATGCGGCAGGCTGCTGTACCAGCTGCTATGGTAGGTATCGTGCCATGTATCCACACATGTACGGGTGCCTGTGAAGGCCAGAAAAGGATGATGTCAAATTCCCTGGAGCTGGAGTTCCAGGCAGTTGTGAGTTGCCCGTTGTGGGTGCTGGGAACTGAACTCCAGTTGTCTACAAGAGCAGCAAGCGCTCTTGACAGCTGAGCCAGCCCTCCAGCCCCAGAGTTCTATTTTTACACAGGATCTTGTCGTTGAATATTCAGTTTCCTGTTTTATTAAAACTATAAACTATCTTGAGGTAGTATCTTAACACTATTAAGCACTGTCATCCAGGAAATAACTTTTGATTTATTTGTATAGTCTATAGAGTTCTGAGCTTTCTTTTTATGGATCATTTATGCTGCTGTAAAAGGCTATTTCTAGACATTGTGTAGTTTTTTTTTTTTTCTTTTTAAAGACAGAGTTTCACTCTGTAGCCTTGGCTGGCCTATAATTCACTATGTATCCCAGGGTGCCCTTGAATTCACAGTGATCCTCCTGCTTCAGCCTCCTAAGTGGTAGGATTACAGACAGACATAAACTGTCATGACTGGGTTATTCCTTGATTGGTACCTTTATCATGTGGTATAAAGCTAATTACTTTAAAAATATCTTTTTCTGATATTCAGATAATTTTCCAAATGCCTGAATTTTTTAGACAGATAAGTATCTCCTCTTTTTTGGGGGGATGCGGTTTTATTGTATCATGAAGAATTTTCCAGCAGAGGGAATGATATAAATACAGTACTCATATATGGAATCCTTAAAAAATAAAGAAGAAAGAAAAAAGAATTTTCTAACAATGTTACTTATAGTGGCTTATGGTGGAAATTTTTAGTTTGGATTTTAACTTTGATGGGGCTGGATCTAGGAAGGTAGATGGTACACGTTCGAGCATGTTCTGTATCACACTGAAGAAACAGGGTCCTGTAAATGTCAGATCCTTTTATTTTCAGTTTTAAACTTCCTTAGTATTTTTTTAAGTGTGTCCATGTGCATGTGTGCGTGCTTGCATATGTGTGTGTGTGTGTGTGTTTTGCTTGTGCGTGTGTGTGTGTGTGTGTGTGTGTGTGTGTGTGTGTGTGGGCACATGTGTGCCCTGGTGCACATGAGGAGGTCAGGAGGTAACCTTGGCTTCAGTTCTTGCCTCACGCCTTGTTTGAGGCATGACCTCTTGCTGTTTGTGGCTGTATGTGACAGGCCAGCTGGACCATGCGATTCTGAGGGTTCTCTTGACTGTACCTCCCATCTTGTCATGGGCATTCTGGGATTACAGATGTGCATCACCACATCTGGCTTTATGTGATTTCTGGGTCCTCATATTTCCATGGCAAGCACTTTATCCACCAAGTTGTCTCCCCAGTTCCTTCTTATTAGTAATATTAAATATTATGGGATGCCTTTTATACTCCTGTGATAAGATCATTATGTTTTAAAATAAATTTTACTTATCTAAGGGACTCTGTTACTGAATATTCTTTTCTGTGCTAGATTTGTTTATTTATTTTGAAATGTGGTGTCACCCTATGGCTCAGGATGGTCTCAAATTTACAATCTTCCTGTCTCTCAGGTGCTGGGGTTACAGGAACGTGCCATCACACCCAGCTAGTGTTAGATTTACTTTGACTTTCAGCATCTACATGTAAGAGCTTTGCCCATTATGTTGACTGTCATCAGCCGGTTCATTTTTTGAGAGGAACTCACAATCCCAGCATTTATACTCAGGCCGTGACTTTTGGGCCGGGAGATAGAGAGAACTGAGTTGAAGGACAGTACATGCAACACAGTCCAGAAGACTCGAGGTACAGGCTCCTGAGAGTTCTCATTCAGTGGGTCATAGGGGGTGCTCTTTATTTCCAAGCAACTTGTATGACAACATGGGAGAGGTGAGGCCCACAGGGAGGCTCACTGACTAAACATCCAGGGATGTTATTGGAGGCTGATTCTATGACAAGCCTCTGCTTGGCATATTCAAAAAAATCCCAGACTGATGGAAGGAAAACCGCTCTTAGCATCAAACATATTGTTTTCATAAACAGTTTGGGCTCAGTGAGCTGTTCATCACTCAGAGGGGTAGGAATGTACTCCAATGCCAAGAGCCCAGATGCTTGCCAGGGGCCAGATTTGTAAAGAGTTCTTTCAAGGTTTAACAGTGTGACCTGCTGTGTTCACCCTTATCATATTTGAGTGTATGCATGCTTGTGTGAATGTCATTTTGTCAGTGTGTGGCATCACAGTTAAAATAACTTCATAAAGTAAATTGAATCCTATTTTTTAATATAGCCAGTTGAGAATTTTCTGTTCTTTGGAAATTTCTAATCACAACAGAGTTAAACTGGGTATGGTGGCACACACCTGTAATGCCAACACATAGGTTAAGCTGGTGTATTCAAGGCCATCTTCAGCAACATAGTGAGTTCAAGGCCAGCCTGGACTACTTGAGACAATCTTAGAAAAGAAGATTTATATTAAAATTTATAATCACTTATCTATAAAGTTGCCTGGCTCCAGAATTTTCAGTGGGAATAATTAAAAATAAGTGCATATCTTGATTCAGTTTATTTTCCTCACACATAACCTGACCCTGCAAAGGGTTCCATATCTACTGAAATTTGTTAGTACATCTGTGTACCTGGTGATTTTTTAAAATTCATGATTAAAATCCTCTGGGACCCATTTCTCTGTTATCTTTCATTCCTAAATGACTTTACTTATGATTTTTATTTCTATACTTATTGATTAGCTTTTCCAGATATTTGTCTGTTTTATTGAATTTTCAAAGAACCAGTCCTTGGTATCATTTATCAAATTTGTATTTTAAATTTATTTTTGTATTTCATTATCTTCTGTGCTTGAGTTATATTTTGTCATTTTTTGTTTTAGTTTTTGGAGCAGAAAAAACATTATTATATTAGTTCCTTTTGAAATAGTATAAAATGTTTGTGGTTACACATTGTATAAATGTGTATAGCTTTAGACCTATGCTGTGTGTATATATATATGCATACATGTGTATGATTTTATGCATTATTATATTATTTATTATTATACACAAATTTACCTGATGCTGTGTGTTTTAAAATTTCTTCCCTGAGTCTGTCTTTATATAAGAGTGATGTTTTATTTCTTTTTTTTAATTGAAAAAAATTTGTTTTCATATAATATGTTCTGATCATACTTCCCCCTCTCAACTCCCCCCAGATCCTTCCTATCTCCCTGCTCTCCCAACTTCATGCCCTTTTTTTCTCTCTCTTAAAAAACTATACAGTACACAAACAGAAAAAAGTATCTCTCTATCTCTCTCTCTCTCTTACACACACACACACACACACACACACTTACACACACACTCACAGAAGAAACCAAAATACACAAGCAAAAGACTCATAAGACAATAAGTCTACAAAAACACCCAGTTTGTTTTGTGTTAGCCAGCTACTGCTGGGCGTGGAGCCTGCCCTTAAGTGTGGTTAATATACTCAGTGAGACTCTATTGGAGAAGACTAATCTTTCCTTTTCAAGGAATTGGAATTGCTGATAGGTTCCTGGTTAGGAGTCCACTTCCCTATCTGAGCACTGGAACCCCATCTGGCTTGAACCTGTGCGGCCCTGTGGGTGCTGCTACAGTCTTTGTGAGTTTACATGTGTATCAGTGTATCAGTCCTGTAGTGTCTAGAGGGGTGGGCACTGGCGTGTCTAAAGCTGGAACTCATGACCTGTGTATACTAGATAAGGAATCCGCCACTGGGCAATGTCTTCAGCTCTGATGGATTTTTATCTTCCTGAGATGGTCTGTTGGTAAGTAGCCCAGGCTGGCCTAGAACTCACGATCCTACCGCCCTCTGTCTCCTGAGTGTTGGAATTACAGGCATGAGGTAGCACTCTCAGCCCTCCTTGATGGATTTTTCCATTAGTGAGAGCATCTATGGACTTACACCCCTGTTGTTGCATGACTTTTTCTGATGAGGTAGAAAGAAACCTTTCTTTACCCCCAGGCAGACTGGACACTGCCAGGCCAAGATGAAGGATTCCGTCCAAGCCCCACGTGGTGACCCGATGAGTTCATTGAGCTCCTTACAGGAGGAACTCACCACCACTGACGAGCCACTACACCACCACAAACCCACACCTGGTAAGCTGGCTACCTCTTATATCATCTTGTGGGGGAGTGGTCTTGGGAGGGTCCTGTGAGCCTTGTGAGTCTCATGAGTCTTGTGTGTATTGTGAGCCTCCCTCACACAAGGGAATGTTACTAGGTGTGATCCTGTGAGAGTCTCTCATGGGTCATCGTAGCAGCTTTGTTTACATGTGGCGATCATCATGTCCAATCCAGAGGAAACAGCTGTGCATAGGCAGTTCTGTTATCTAAAAGGGAAGTTCTTTGTCTGTCTGGCCATCCTCTCAAGGCAATCATCCTGACTTCCATACTTACAGATTGTTTTTACCATTCCGTAACTTCCTGGAAATGGCATCCTATAGTGGGTGAGCTTTGGGGTTCAACTTTGTCAATGAGATTAATCCATTTTTGCATATATCACTGGTTCTTTTCTATTGTTGACTAAGATTCCATTGTGTGACTATGTGGTTCATATGTGGTTATACATTGTTTGGGGTTTGGGGGATAGCCATGGAGAATACAAATAATGATAGACTTTTGTTTTTGAAACAGAGTTTTACTATGTAGCCTAGGCTGGTCTTCAACTTACTTATGTAGCCCAGACTGGCTTCCAACACATCCTCCTGCTTCAGCCTCGAGAATGCTGGTATTACAGGTCTGTGTCCCAATGCCTGGCTTGCAGTCTTTTCTGGTTTCATATAGTTTTGTATTGTTTTCCTATTTGTGTGAAAAACAGAAAAATGATAACTTTGATAGGAATTGCATTGGATCTCTGGTTCATCTTAACAATATTATTTTGACGTTTGTATTTACTTGTATATAATTCAGTTTCTTCTACCAACACTTTTCCAGATATTTCACCCCATTCCTGAGGCTGTAGTTATAATTTTGATGCAGTTACAAGTGGGATTGTTTTCTTATTTGTTCGGATTATTTCTTGTTAGTGAATAGATACACACGTTTTTTTTGTGTGTGTAAGGTTTATATCCTGGAGTTTTGCCTGCAGACTTTTCTGTATCATACCAGCTACAAAGAGAAACTTGTAGATGCTTCCTTTCTGATGTGGCTAACTATACTAGTCAGGGTTCTCTAGAGGAACAGAATTTATAGAATTTATTAGAATGACTTACAGGCTGTGGTCCAGCTAGTCCAAAAATGGCTGCCTACCAGTGGAAGGTTCAAGATTTCAGTAGTTATTCAGTCTGCGAGTCTGGATGTCTCAGCTGGTCTTCAGTATATGTTAGAATGCCTCATGAGTAGGCTCTAATTGGACTTGCTATTGTGAGTGAGAGCAAGCATGCAGAGAGAGAGAGAGAGAGAGAGAGAGAGAGAGAGAGAGAGAGAGGGAGAGGGAGAGGGAGAGGCGAGAGAGCGAGAGAGAGAGAGCGAGAGCGAGAGCGAGAGAGAGAGAGAGAGAGAGAGAGAGAGAGAGAGAGAGAGAGAGAGAGAGAGAGCGCTTCCTTATTCTACATCCTTACATAGGCTGCCAGCAGAGGTGTAGCCCAGATTAAAAGTGGATCTTCCTACCTCAAGCAATCTGGATTAAAAGTGGATCTTCTCACTTCAAATGATTTCATTAAGAAAAAAAAGATCCCTCACATGCATACTCAGATGCTTGAGTTTTAGATAATTCCAGATACAGTCAAGTTGATAACCAAGAATAGCCATTACAGGACAATTGGTTCTTTTTCTTGCCTGATTATCCTTGCTCAGATTTCCAGTGCTACAACAGAAGGGGTAAGTGGATTTGTGTCTTGCTCCTGACCTTAGGGGAACAACTTCATAGACATTGCATCATTGAGTATGATGTTAGCACAGCTCCCTTCTCACACCCTCTATTGTCTTGTGGTATACTCTTTAGACACTAGCTTATGAAGTTATTATAAGGGGATTTTGAATTTTTAATTTTCTGTGCTTATTGAGACCATATAATTTTTAGCCTTCATTCTGTTAATAGGGTATGTGACATTTACTGATTTTCCCTTGACCATCATGTATGACCTTTTCAATGTGTTTGGTTTGCTAAGTGTTTATGTATATGCTTTTAGAATGTTTTCCCCTCTATCTTCAGAGAGATTGACTTGCAATTTTATTTTTATCGTGTCTTTCTCTGGCTTTGATACAAAGTAATGCTGGCCTTGAAATTGAGTTTGGAAGTATTTTCTCTAATTTTTGTCTCTAAGAGCTGGCACCAGGACCTGGGGTTGTCTTTGCTGGGGATTTCTGACTATGGGTTTAGTTTTGGCCTTTTCTGACTTTGTTTCCTCGTGCTTCACTCTTGATAGGTGACATTTTTTTTAAAGATTTATTTATTTATTATGTATACATTGTTCTGTTTGCATGTATTTCTGCAGGCCAGAAGAGGGCATGAGATCTCATTATAGATGGTTGTGAACCACCATGTGGGTGCTGGGAATTGAACTCAGGACCTCTGGAAGAACAGCCAGTGTTCTTAACCTCTGAGACATCTCTCCAGCCCAATAGGTGACATTTTAGGGATGCATTTCTTCTTAGTTATCCAGTTTCCTGGTAAATAGTTGTTCATGGTAGACTGTCTTGGTCCTGTGCTTTTCAGTGGTATTGCATGTGGAGGTCAGGGGACAGGATGCATGTGGAGGTCAGGGCATGTGGAGGTCAGGGCATGTGGAGGTCAGGGGACAGGGTACATGAGTCACTTCCCTCTTTCCACCTGTGGGTTGAAGTTTATTCTTCTCTCTTGTGATAGTCTGAGTGTGATTATGTCTCCTGTGGGCTCATGTGATTGGAATACTTTGTCCCCATCTGGTTGTGCTATTTGGGGAACCTTTAGGAGGTGGGGCCTCTCTGGAGGAAGTGGGTCACTGGGAGGTGGATCTTAGGGGTGACAGCCAGGCCTCTCTTCTGGATCACTTGTTCTTTCCTGCCTGGCCCATTGGGATGTGAGGAAACCATTGTGTGTTCCCACCACAGTGGAACTGCCCACCACCATGCCTTCTACACTGGACTATATCCCCTTGAACCAGGAGCCAAAATAAGTCTTGCTTTCCATAAATTGCTTTGTGTCAGGTATTTGGATTCTGGAGGTGAGTAACTAATGCACCTTTCTTGAATAATAAAGTTTGTTTACTTGATCTCTCTCTCTCTCTCTCTCTCTCTCTCTCTCTCTCTCTCTCTCTCTCTCTCTCTGTCTCTCTCTCTCAAAACCTTTCAGAGAGACAGTGGGTCAATAGTGGTGCTGAGATGATTTCATATACTCCTGCAACATACTCTACTCCATTGTAAAGCCTTCAAATGTGGGCCACAGTGGCAATCTGCTGTGAAAGAGTCTGTTAAGAAACAATACCCCAGCAGGCTAACATGGTAGACCAGTAAAGCCTTGTCAGCACCTGCCAGCTAGACACGGGAAGACATGCAGCCATGAGACAGCATCTAAAGAACTTTCTGGGAGCAGTGCTGAGATGTAGGCCTGGCTTCTTCAGCCTAGGTCCTTGGACTAATCATTCGGAGACTGCTAGCAATCTTTGTTAAAATACACATTCCTTGGCCCTTTTCTCAGGTCCCCTGGGTTGAACTCTAGGGATCAACATTTTTATATGCACTCCCATTAGGAATCTGAGAAGCAGCTTGGTGTAGAGGTCAGCTTGGTGGAAGCAGCACAGGATTGGGCATCAGATGACCTGGCATGATCCTAGTTCAGTTACTAACATAGTCCAATAGGGAGTTGTAACAGTCTACAGCTGAAGCCACTCAGGATTTTTTGTTGTGTGTTATTTTTGTTTTTGTTTTGTTTTTCAAGACAGGGTGTCTCTGTGTAGCTTTGGAGCCTACTCTGTAGACCAGGCTTGCCTCAAACTCACAGAGATCCGACTGGCTCTGCCTCCCGAGTGCTGGGATTAAAGGCATGCGCCACCACTGCCTAGCACCAGTCTGGCTTTGAGGTGGTTCTTAGCATCTGCACTGAGAGTTCCCAACTTGGCAAACTGAAGATGAGGTGACATGTATGGTACCAGCCACGCCATCCATGTTTCCCACACGTGGGATAGTATGTTCAGGCATGGGAACTGAAAACAGGGAGTGGGGCTCCAGCTTGGGAGGTTTCTCAGAGGGCCGACGGAATAGCTCTTGCCTGGGAATTGTCGAGGAACAGCTGGTTGGATGTAGGGGCCTCTTGCAGCTGTTTGTGATACGTCAAGTGAAGTTTTGTTTTTATGTGTTAATGGACTTGGAGCTATTTTACAGTGTGTTTGACATTTTTCAGTATAGTAAAGTGTGTACATGCCTAATTAAAACAGATGTGCGGTTGATAAAATAATTACTGGATATGCTGGAGAAAACAACTAATTATATAAACAGCACAAATACCTAAACATAGACCATAAATACATACTTAAGAAGTGCTGGAAAGCAGGTGGAGTTGGCTGTGACTTTTTTTTTTTTTTTTTTTTTTTTTGTGGCCAGATCAGAATCGTTCCTTAGATTTTCCTAGCCATGGGCTACACCACCATTGGTATTTTCTGGTTTTTGCCCCAACCTGGTCATCCTTCTTTTCTTTGTTGGGATGAAAATGAGGAGAAATTCTCTTTCCAGTGAAAAGAGGTGGAATTAATACAACAAAAAAAATGTTTTAAAATGTAGGCGAGGGCAGTAGCTCAGGTGGTAAAATGGTCAGCATGCAAGCAGAAGGGCCCGAGTTCAAGCCCCGGCACTCATGTAAACAAACAAACAACTGGGTATGGTGGTGTGTGTCTATAATCCTCATCCTGGGGAGGCAGAGACGGTTTCTGGCTTGTTGTCAACCTACTTGGCAGGTTCGAATCCAATGAGAGATACTGGAAAGTAAGTGAATCGTGCCTAAGGAATGACCCCTAAGGTTGTACTCTGACCCACTACTTTAAATCATACACACACCTGCGCACACTTTCGTAAATGCACACATTTGCATATGCACACACATACACACACTTGAGCACGTACACATGTGCACAAAACCTCCACAAGAAATGACAATTAATTTGTGCTACCCTGTGACAGGCATGGTGCACATACTTACCTTTTAAAAAATGTGTATAACATTTCTTTATTGGTTCTTTGGGAATTTCACATCATGCACCTGAATCCTGCTCACCTCCCAGTCACCCCATATCTGCCCCTGACCAGTGTCTCCCCCCCCCCAAATTAATTAAAAACCACATTTAAAAAAAAAAAACAAACGAAAAACAAACCACTTTGCTCCTCCGCCTTCCCAACACCTCTTCATCCATCCTCGTGGCACTGGGAGCTGCAGTGTGTCACACAGTACACCCTTTTGTCCTGTCTGCCCTACCTGCAAAACGTTCATTGCAATTAGTCATTGGTCTGGTTCAAGGCCTCTGGTTTCTAGTACACCATCATCACTGGATCCTCATCAAAACTCCTCTCAGATATCCTGCTGTTAGCTTGAGTCATGGAGATCCTGTGGCTATTATTCCAAAGGACCAGTCCCTTCACACACTCCAGCAGGTCACAGTTGGGGTAGGTCTGAGGATGGGCCAACCCAAGGTGCAGGGTGTGGATCTGGGTGGTAGCTAAGCTGGTCTGTCAGGGCTACTAGGACTGCCCTTTCAGATGTGGGGCGGAGCCAACTCTCCTAGGTCCATGCCATCCAGGCCAGTTTTCCCATACCCACGATGAGGGTTGGAGCCACCTCTCCAAAGTGTGAGGGTCAGCTCTCCCAAGAAGGTTGGGACCAACTCTCCTGCAAGTGTCCGGTAAGGGACAGGGCAGCTATCCTAGGGCCAGTGAGGGAAGGGCTGGCTCAGCCTGACCCTCAGATTGCAGCACAAATCATTCCTATGGTAACATGGGCATGGACATCATCCCAGACCCCTGCGGTAGCAGGACCATGGATCCAGACATGGCCGTTGGCAGCAGCTTGGGCCTGGACATCACCAGGGCCCTGCTAGCAGCACAGGCCACCCAGATCAGTATGGCCCTGGTGGCAGCAAGGTCTTTGGACACCAACATGGTCTCAGGTGGCTGACTAGACCCCAGGCATCCACACAGCCCTTGGTAGTAACAGGAGCCATGGACATCAATTCAGACCCTGGTTGCTGCACGGTCATGGACCCAGACATGGCCCTAGGCAATAACCCGGACCTGAATGACACTATGGTCCTGTGCGGCAGTGCAGGCCATCCAGATCAGCATGGCCCCGGTGGTGGTACAGCCTTCAGACACGAACATGGTTACAGGTTGCGGCCTAGACCCTGGGCATCTATGTAGCCTTTGATGGTGGCATCATGGACCATGGGCATCAACAGGGACCAGAGCCGTGGTAGGACCATGGACTCAGACATGTTCCTCAGCAGCAGCCTGGGCCTGGATGTCACCATGGCCCCAAGTGACAGCAGAGGCCACTCAGATAGGCATGCCCCTCCCACCATGAGCATGGCCCTCAGACACCTACATGGCCTTAGGTGGCAGCCCAGACCCCTGGCACTGGCATGGTCTTCAAGCCATATACTTACTTACTTTATCTCATTCAATCTTATTCTTATTTCAAGAGGCAGCTGCCATTGTTCTTTTCTTCAGTAGGTGGGTCAACAGGCTCAGAGATGTAAAGAACTTGTTAAGATTGAGAATGATACCCATCATTGACTCTGGCTTCCACATATGTGCACACACATGTGCATGCACACATGCACAACACACACACACACACACACACACACACACACACACACACACATATATATATATATATATATATATATATATATACCCACAAACGCACAGACACATACAAATACAAACACACAAACAGACAGACACACACACAATACACACAAACATGCAGGCACACAGACAGACAGACAGACACACACACAATACACACAAACATGCAGGCACACAGACAGACAGACAGACACACACACACATACACACACACACATGAACTTACCCAAACTAAGGTGTGTAAGATGGGAAACTCAAGATCTACAATTTAAACTGAGGTCCATCCATCCTCTCTAGCCACCACCTTGTGCTGCTTCTAGACCAACTTTGGAGTCTGAGCGCTTTTGTGCTCTCGGTGGGGGAAGATCACTGGTCTGAAAAACTTCCCTCAAGTGTCTCTGCCATCACTTTGACATTATAGGCCTCAACGTGTATCCTAGACCAGACTTGGCTGACAGAAGGTCTTACGACCATGGGGTTGTTTGCAAGTGCAGATGGCCAGGCTCCAGGATGCTGCCTGTCAGCTGGATGAACGTGTACTTCTATGAGGGCTGGATGTCTGGGATTGCTGTGAGAAGCGGGGCAGAAGTGTTCTGGAAGCAAGACGTGAAGAAGAAATATTGATGAGTGTCTTGATGTGAGAGTTGTGCCCCACATGTGGTCACAGCCCTGCTCTGTACTGGTGGGGGACAAAGGTGTGTAGTGGGGGACACTCATTGGTGTGTGTGGACTAGAGAAGTCTAGTCTGCCTGCCCACTCTCTTAGTGACCTGAACTGTGCTCTTAAGGTTGGCATCTTCAATGATCTAATGTGAGATGAGCCTCGGTGTGTGGAGTGGAGGTAAAAGGGGGGTTCTTTCCTCCACCCTGTACCCAACAACTTATTGTTAAGGAGAATAACCATGGGATGTGTGCGCGCACGCGCACACACACACACACACACACACACACACTCCTCATTACTAATGCATGGCTTGTGTGTGGTGATATTTTTAGCAAAGGCAAAGTGTGTAGCTCTGCTTATTAAGAAGATGCTACAAGCTGTGTGGGAATGCTGCTTTCAGACTCACTCTCTCAATTCCCGCACTTTACAGCTGACCTTAGACAGATCAGCACTTTCTCACACATGGCACACCCATGAAAACAGGTTTGACTGCTACTCTTCTCTCTGACTGAGGAGATGAAGGGATTGTGGGTTGGACTGTAAATAGGGAAGAAGCTGGGATCTTGGGGGCATGGTGGAATTGGCTGTCGGAGCAATCCCTTGGGAGTTTAAAGATCTTGAACATGGATATTGAGATGGGTTGTGACAGAGGATCCCCACAAGAATATGTAAGAGCCTACCATTGTGTTGATCAGTCTTTCTGAGTTTTGCGATTGACTAGGTAGTTTAGATTTTTAGGAAAGGATTGACGGATGAATGTCAAGCCAAAGGTCTTTGGGGGTTCAGTCCTGATTGGGATAATTAACATGTGAGAAAAACACATGTTCTCATGTAATATCCAGCCTCTGTGCCTTTGGCTAAACGCTGGCATTTACACTTGTGTTTAGATTTGAAGTGGCGTGTCTCACAGTGGAAAATCTGCTTGTCAGAGAAATGTCAAGCATGAAAATGGAATAGTCCCCTCATCTCAAAGACTGAAATTAGAATCTTTGGTTTGCTACAGATGTAGTTACCATCACCCCATAGTTTATAAAGGAGAAAGATTCTATTCAGTGCCCTACAAAGACTCACGTATTTCATCATAGGCTTATATCTACACATGCAGGATCAAAATATCCCTGGCCATCGACACCTACAATCTCCATCAGACATAGTACAGGTCAAGGTTAGAAAAAGATAGTTTGAATTAACTGATCTTAGCCTTGACTGTTTTTTTTCCCCTCATGTCTTTTTTTCTCGTCCCCATTCTTCTTATCCAAAAAAAAAAAAAAGATTGTTATATAAGTTGCTTCTGAAGAAACTTTCTGCTTTTGAAAAATATTCTATTTATTGAGGTCGGTTCTGTAATTTAAATGCTGTAGAGCAGATATCTGTATGTACAGTTCCCAGAGTGAGGATAGGAAACCCAGAGGAGAGAGGGGCTCTCAGGGTCTCCGCCAGCTCACAGTGGTGAGTTTGGGAGGGTTACAGTGATGGGTCCCTGAGGATGGCTTTCAGTACTGTTACTGATGGAGAAGACAATTGTGTGGAATGGTTTTACCCTTTCCCTAGGCTGAAAGGTGACAGTTTTGATGTCATGAATATGAGTAACTTACTATAATTTGCAGAGATACAAAGCTACATCTTAAACGAACAAACCTTAACCAATGCTTAGGAGTTGAACACATTTCCTACCAAAATGGAAAAACGTTCTCTCTCATTAGAAAAAAAAAAAGTCCCTGGTGGGTGTTTTGAATCCCACCTAAAAATACTAAGCTGAGGAGAAAATTGAATACTGCAAGAGACTAACAACATGTGTGCCATAGCTTAACATTTGGTTCTTCCGAGAGTCAAATTTAGTGTAGTGAAGTCTTCAGATCTCATATGGCCATCAGATAGCTCGGGCTATGTTATGTGGGGGTGTCTGTTAGAGAAGAAGCTACCATTTCAGCCCAGCTTTTTTCTGTTTGAGAGCTGTAAGTTTTTGTTTCCCTCTGCTCCCCCTCTCCCGCATAAGGAGGAAAAGACAGATAATTAATCTGTTTTTTAACCACTCAACTTTGATTCTGAAGCATTTGTCTCAAGTGTGGATCTCCTTTAGGGCAGTCTTAGTCCAAGGTAGCCATAAATGCATAGCTTTAGATTTAAGTGCATGTTTAATGGAGGAAATACTTGACCCTCCTGATGCTTAATAATATGCCATATAAAACCCGGTGACCAGAATTAATATGTTAAGCACACAGAGTGGTGCTCAGTGGAATGAGTCATTAGGGAAATACAAATTAATACTACACAATGACATACCACTGTATGATCACCAGAGCAGCTCAAATTAAAAAGGATGACCGTACCAAATATTGATGAGCATGTGAAACACCCAGAATCCTCCTCTGCTGGTGAGAATGCAAAAATACTACTCCCAACTGGGAACAAAGCTTGGCAATTTATTACAAATTCAAATACACACATACTATATGACCTGAGAATTTGTTTCCTAGACTCTGCCCAAGGAAACATAAAACCTTTGCTACACAGACCTGTGCTTACATGTTCAGGAGTAGTTCACTCCTACTGCTCAAAACCGAAAACCACCCAATGCCTACCAGCTAGAATGTATCCATACAATGGCACATTACTCACGAATAAAAATGAATCAACTATCGACTCATGTGACAGCTTGAATAAATCTCACATGTGTTGCATATTAATGAAACCAGCCAGATTCAAAAGCTACATACTGTACGACTCAATGTATGTGAAATTCTACAAAAGGAGAGTCAGAACTAGCAGACAGTGGCCTCCTGGGTCAGGGAGTTCAATGCAAAAAATAGGATACCTGTTTTTGGGTGGTGACCATTTTCTCTGTCTCAGTTATAGCAATAGTGACCGTGACTGTAAATATTTGTTTAAAAATCATTGAACTATACTTCTTTCTTTATAAAGTACTTGAAAATATTAATTAAAATATAATTACATCATTTTCTTTCCCCCTCCAGCCCCTCCCATGTTCCCTTCCTTAACCCCCTCCATCTCAAATCATAGCCTCATGTTCTTTGATTATTATTGTTGCATATATACATTATATATTATTTACATTATATAAACACTGCTGAGTCTGTTTAATGTTGCTTGTGTGTATGTGATTTCAGGGCTGACCACTTTGTATCAGGGACTCATCCCTGGGAGAGGCTAATTCTCTCTCTTTCTCTCTAAGCAGCCATTTGTTCCCAGTAGTTCTTTGTCCAGGGGTGGGATCCCCTGAGATTCTCTCCTCCAAGTTGTCATGTCTATTGGTACTATCATTGTTTAGGTCTTGTTTAGGTAGCCATGTTGTTGAGGTATTATGAATGTAGCTTCCCTGTCATTTCTAGAGTTCTTGGTCAGGGTAGCCCAAGTGACTCTCAAGACACCACAGGCTATGGCTGTTGCCCTTGGTTGTGTCTTGGAGGTTGGAGGCTAAGTCATTCCTGCTGAAGACACTGCCCATTGCAGACTCAGCAATCAGAAAATTCCAGTTAGATCTAATCACAGTCTTAAACAAGGCAAATGTTATTTGATATAAGTTCATAGCTCACTAAAGTCTTTTAATGGAATAAGCACTCAACGTGTATTTGTGGGGAGGGTACATATGCTGTCTTTGCTAGATGTAGGGATGAGTGTTGTTAGATTTGTTAGAAAGAAGGAAGCTGTGGTCTGTTGTGGACTGGACCTTAACTGTTCTCAGGAGTCTCATGTATTAAAGCAGATATGTCTAATGGTTTAACACTAGACATCATGACATACATATTAACATGCCATTATCTACAGTCTTCACACTCAAGAGCCATGCAACTGAGCTGCCCAACAAGACAACCAAACAGACACACCCACATCATAATATTTTAAGGAAGTTTAAGGTTTTGTATTCTACTGCATGGCCTCTGCTGGCAGGTGGTGGAGCCTTAAGAGGCGTGACCTGGTCAGGAGTAGTGGTACATACCTGCAATCCCAGCTGCTGGTAGGAAGAGGCAGGAGGATCTACAATTTGAGGCATGCTGAGGCTACACAGAAAACTGAAGGCCAGGCTAAGCTGTATAGTGACACCTTGCCTCACAAAAAGAGGGGCTAAGGACGTAGCTGAGAGATGGAGTGCTGGCCTAGCATGCACAAGGTCCTATGCTTGATTCCCAGAATCATGAAAGAAATAAATGAAAGAGACTAGGCCTAGTGGATTGGGACTAGATTATTGGGTGAGGGGTGCCTTTGAGGGGCTCTTGGGAATCTGGACCCTTCCTCTCCCTTCCATTTTGTTTCTAGGCAGCTGTGAGGATGGAGCTTTGCTCACCGACATTCCCTCTTCCAGAAGCTTGAGCCTTGGAAACCATGAACCTGAATAAGCACTTCCTCCCTACAGGTTGTAATCTCTGGTGTCTGGTAGACTGGAGGGTGATTGACACAGAGCCTTCTAGAAGGAAAACAACTCTCCCTTATGTCCCAGGAGAGAGCAACACTGTATCTAAAATAGAACTTCATCTGTCTAGGGTTCATTTATATAAAATACCTTTTGAAGCAATAACCCTTGAATTGACTTAGCCACTGAAATGATCAGTAAACATAATTTGATCTCTAAATAATTTAATTATGGATCAAAAATCTGAACGCTTCATGGGAATAATATGTAAGAATTGCGAAGTGGATCCTTCTAGAATTCACTTGCTCTGTTGACTCTAGGGTGTCTGTGATTGCAAGTAGACACCAGCAAAGTGACTGAACTACAATTTCAGTGTCATTCTTGAGTCAGACCTTCCCTGATATGTCCGTCTGACCCATCAGGCTATGGCCTTCCTTATAGAAGAGCAGAGCCACCCACTGCAGAGAGGTGAGGAAGAGGCACTATCATTTTGAGCATAGGCTCCGAGCTTTATTGCTGGCTTTCAGGGTGGTTATGTAATCCCCATGCAAATGCCATCTGCCGTGTTTGGCACTTGCAATAAAATATTTAAGATATTTTATTCATCCTGCTTGAGAAACAGATTTTGAGAAATCAGATCTCCCCTTCCCAGAGAGCACAGCTCTGTAGAGAGTGCATATGAATTCCTCCACGCGTGACTACAGTTCCTATTTTTAGCCATGGCTTGGGCGATAAACTTGAAAGTTTTCGAGTTTTTGTTTGCCATTTTGGAGCTTTGATTTTAAAACCAACTTCAAGTTTGCCTGCTTGTTTGCTTTCTCTTCAGTGTGGATTTTTACTGTTCTTTTCCAAGACAGTTTGCAATGTCAGAATGACATCATGAAGACTACTTTGTAGGTCTGGATGATTAAAAAAAAGAAAAGAAAAGGAAAGAGATGAAAGAAGACAGACACCTGTCATTATCTGGGTAAAGAGGGGCTTCATGTATGTGTCTGTCTGGATGTCTGTCCACCTGTCTGCCTACCTGGCTGGCTGGCTGGCTGGCTGGCTGCCTGCCTGCCTGTCTGTCTCCTTGCCTGCCTGTCTGTCTGTCTCTTTGCCTGTCTGCCTGCATTGTCTGTCTGCCTGTCTGCCTGCTTGTCTATCCTAGTACTGATCCAATCATTCATATACTTGCTGCCTAGCCCTATCTCTCTTCTGATTCTCTAATTTGTAAAATAAATTGCTTCACATACAGGCTAGTTTTTTTTTTTTTTAAGGGCTGGTAAGGTGGCTTGGTGGATAAATGTACTTGCTACCAAGCCTGATGACCTGAATTCAGTCCCTGGGTCCGACATGATATCTCTCTTACATGATAACCTTTGTGTATTGTCCTCTGGCATCCACATGTGCATTGTGGCACAATACATATGCACATACACAAAATAAAATTTAAAATTTTCTCATCAGTTGTGTATATGTGTGTGTGCTTGTGTGTGCTTACACACATCCCCCAGGGTGCACATGTGGAGGTCAAAGGTCAATACTGTGGAGTTGGCTCTTATCTTCCATCATAGGTTCCAAGGATTAAATTCAGGTCATTGGTCTTGGATTATTGGGTCATTGGGCTATGTCATAGACCCTAGTCTTTAACATTCTTCATTCCAGTCCTGGATTCTTCCAAAGGGAAGGCAGGATAAATGATAATAAATCTGGAATATGTTGGAGAACTCACAGGTTCAGAAGTAGAGGAAGAAATGGAAAATTGTAGCATTTTAGAAACTACAATTCAAGAAATCTGCCAGGCTAGGGTCTTCATGTAGTAGATTCTTTAAGTAAAAATAGAGGGCTGTATTCCTCAGAAATTTTTTCTTTCATTTTCCCTCCTATTGATTATAATTTAACCAATCAGGGCAATTATGAGTTCTAATCTCTAATAAGGGTTATATTTAAAATTTCAAAATAACTTTTGAAAGGTGAAGTTGTCAATGTGACATGGTCAGCTAGCTTGCCATTCACCAAATTCTACATTTACCAGTGCTGGGGAATTCCCAATCATTTCTAGCTAAATGGATTCTCTCTGTTCTCATCTGTATGAAAAGGTGTTTATTTTCCCTTCATTCTTGCAGGACTTTTTTGTTGTTGTTGTTATACTGAGTCCTAACAAGTCAAATAAATAAAATTCTTGAGGACAGTTCTGGAGGGATGGCTTGGTAGGGCTCGCTTAGTTCCCAGCACCCACTTGGTGGCACACAACTATCTGTAACTGCAGTTCCAGAGGATCTGATGGGACACCTCTTTAGGACACTGCACACACATGACACACTTGCATACATGAAGGCAAAACACTTATACACGTAAAAAATAAAGATAAATAAAAATCTTCAAAATGGTTGTAAGTAGTCAGAATTTACTTTCTGTGTCTTTAGTTATTATATCACTAATTTTGGCATCATATTTTTCTGGTCGAAGTCAATGGTCTCAGGTTGTTTTTCCTGGTATGTGTTATGCTGTTTTCCTCTGGCTGTAGCCACATTTTTTTTTTTTTTTTGTCTTTGGTTTCAGAAGTTTGATCATTATGTGTCTACTTGTGTATTTGTTTCTATTTATCTTTCGGGTTAATTGAATCTGCAAAGTGAATGCCTTTACCCAAACTTAGGAACACTTAAAATAGAGCTTTCTCTCTCCTTCCCAAAGGCACGCAGCTAGAACACCACCTCGAGATTCTGCCCCTGTCCATCTTCCTTCTTCACTTCTTTGAGTCTTCTCTCCTAGCATCACATGCTATATATTGTCCTAGGACCCAGAACTTAGTAATATTCGCATCTATGTTTCTATCCCAAGGTGTTAAGGATTAAACAAGCATTTGAGGCTGCCAAGGGAATGGACTGCAGGCAATGAACCATTGTTCTACCATTTAGAAGCTAGTTCCTGCATGAAAACTGCCTGGATGTTAGCATGAAAACTTCCTGACTTTTAACCAACGGGCTTATTCCATGTTCTGTCTATTTCTTTTCCCAGTAGCTCCAGAGAGGGTATGGCTGAAATCTATCACATCCTGGTTGTTAACTGGAAGAATGCATTATGTATTTAAGGCCTGTTTTTAAAAGAACATTCTATTCTAGAGGTCTAGGCCTCTCTTTCTCTGTCTGTGGTATAACCAATGAGGCTGTTTTCCACTCAGTTAGTCTTTTCTTGTGTCACCAACCATGGCAGATGAGCAATCGGTTGAGCTGGGGATAGTCCACGATGTTGTTTTAGCTAGCTAAACCGCCCTAGCAGGAAGCAGGTCTGTTAGACACAAGGAACAGAAAATTTATCCTAGCTAGGCCTTTTATGCAGGATGAAAAGATGAGCGCTTATTAAGTTCAGATATTCTTCTAGTAAGGAATGACTAGAAACTTTGCAATTGAAAACTGGGGGAAAGAAAAAGCAGCATTTTTATCATCATCATCATCTTCATCACCCCCCATCATCTAGTCACCACCATTATCATCATCTGAACACCACCATCGTCACACCCCATCATCATCCCATCACCATCTTTTCTGAAAGTAGACTTTGTTAGCTTAGTACTTCTCCCAGAATACTTTTTCAGTTTTCTCATTTAAATTGTCTTTAAACAAACAAACACAGACCAACAAACCAACAACCTTGATCTTATGTGTATGGGAGATTTGCCCGCATATAGATCTGTGCACAACGTGCGTGCCCCATACCTGCAGAGACACCAGAAGAGAATGTCAGAACCCCCCAAACTGGAGTTAATAGGGAATTGTGAGCCTCCATGTGGGTGCTGGGAATCGAACATGGGTCCTCCGAAAGAGCAGCAAGTACTCTTGATGGCTAAGCCCTCTCTCAAGCTCCAACTTCTTCGATCTTCTCTTTACTCATCTACAGGATGTGTATGCCTTGGAAAGAGATTCAGTATACTATAAGAAAGCCAGTTCTGCCAACACCTACCTCACAAAATAGCCACATTAATGGTTTAGGTTTAGCACTGAGAGGTTATTTGTTTTATATAAGGTTCTCTGAAGTGTTCCCTAAAATACCAAATTCCCCTAGTGCCTTTAAACTGAGAATTGCATTACAAAAATCCTATTTAACAGAACACTTTGGAAACATACAAGGTATGATTGTAAAAGATTATGGCTGATTTGAAGAAAAAGTCCAGAACTTATAAATTCAAAGGAGTGGTGTTCCCTTTAATGAAATGAGTGCATGGGGCTTCACACTTACCTCACTCAAGATGAGGATGACAGTGTGTCTGTCCCAAGAGTGTTGCTGGAGGCTTGAATAAAATACATAAGAAGAAAGCATGGGTGCTGTGAATGTTCACAGAACAGGGAATAGTAGCTTTGTCTTCTATTCCAAGGAGGCTGCAGTCACTCAAATCGCAGAACATCAACCTGAAACCTGATCTCTATGTCTCAATGACTCATCTTTGGTCTGTGGGATAAATGTTGAACCATGCATAATAAAGTGACTGAAGGAAATGTGTGTGTGTGTGTAAAGTGAGCGTGCTATAGTTTGTATATAGTTTGTCCACACCCAAATTCATGTTGAGGCTTACTTCTTAATTCCTCAATGGGGCTGGCAGTGTTGAAAGGCGGGATTTAATAGTAGCTGTTTGGATCACATTCTAAGCCAGTGATTCTCAACATGTGGGTCTTGACCCCTTTGGGGGGGGTTACATATCAGATATTTAAATATAATTAACAACTGTAGCAAAATTACAGGTATGAAGTAGCAATGAAATCATTTTAAGTTTGGGGGTCACCACAGCATGAGGAACTGTGTTGAAGGGTCACAGCATTTGGAAGGTTGAGAACCACTGGTCATCACTGCCTCTCTTCAGTGAGTTCTTTATTTACCCAGAATTAGACTGGGGACCCAAAGGCAAATTGTTGTAAGAAAGTCAAGGCCATCTTTCATGGTCTTTCTTTTCTGCTTTTGTCTGCTTGCCCTTCTGCCTTCTTTAATGCCAACACCATCATTAGTGACACTTTCTAGTCTCTAGAACTGTGACCAAACAAACCTCTTTCCTTTATAAATTACCCAGTCTCATGTTTTCTGTTATAGCAACAGTCAAAAGGTCGGACGGACACACACACACACACACACACACACACTCACACACACACTCACACACACACACTCACACATTGAATATATGGTTTGGCACAGTGTGTGGGGAAGGGAGAGAAGTTCTACGTGTCTGTGGCAGGGGAAATGACACCCGTGGGCAGTGGTCCCCAACCTTTGCTGTATATTCAAGTACCCAGTGAACTTGAGAACATTCTGATCTGCAGCTACACCTTGTGCCAATCACTTCAGAACCTGTAGAGGAGGCATCGGTGGCTTTTAGAGCCTCGGTGATACCAGCTTGCAGCTAACCCTGAGAAATGAAGCTTGGTCCTGGGAGTCCTCCGTTCTGTGTACATGCCAGATCACCTGGGACGTTCTTGAACTTCCATGTCTGGACCTTATCCTTCAGAGATTCTGCTGAGATTACCTGGGCTGGGGCCTGAGTATGGTACGCCCTTCTGTTGTTTAAACTCTCTAGCTGTCTGGGAATGAGTTGACCTTAGGAACCCAACTGGTGAGGGAGCTGGGTGAAGGGGTGAGAGGACGGCCATGTAAGACATGAGAACATCTGCTTACGGGGGCAGGTACTGTGTAGACTCCTGTGGGAACATGGGCCCAGTGCCACAAGCTCTGCTATTCTTTCAAATGGCACAGGAAGTTTGGATGTTTATGTGGAAACTTCTAAGATTTTCATTTTAATAAAACATGTGTAACATGGATTCATCATTTTGACCATTTCTAAGTATGTCGACGTTATTATACAATGGTCTTTACCATCTGTCTCTAGACTTTTTTTCATCTTTCCCAACTGAAATTCTGCATTCATTAAACATCGATTTTCCGTTCTTGTTCCTCCCTAGCTCACAGCCTCCACTGCCTGCTTCCTGTGAATTCGATCCCTCTAGGTATCTAATGAAAGTGCAATCATATAATATTTCCATCTGATCACTGGCTTCATTCACTTGATGTCTTTGAAAGCTCATCCATGCTGTGGAAACACATTAGAATTCTCATCAGTTTTAAGAATGAGTAGTATTCCACTATGTACACAGACCATATTTTGTTTATGAATGCATCTGCTGATGGATACCTAGTTTGCCCAACATGTTGGTTATTGTGAATAAGAGACACATAAATATTGGTTCAGGTGAATTGCTTTCAGTTCTCTAGGAAATATATCCAGGAATCGAATGGCTACAGCATGTGGTGATTCTCTGTTTAAGCATCACTATGCTGATCCTAACTTTTAAATGTCTGCTGCTAACCCTTAAAAAGATAACAACAGCAGCATAGCAATTCTTGGGATTGGCTTCATGAAGGCAAGACTGTGGCATGCAAATTCCTTTTGTTGAATGGTTCATAAATCCAGATTATTTTTCTTGATGCCTCAGTTTCTCCCCCTGCAAACTAAGGAGACTGGATGAGTCGTCCTTGGTTCTCTTCATTCAAACAGTCCACAGGGTTGGAGCATGTTTCTAATTTGATGGTAATTCTTTAAAATGTTTTTCAGTAGGTTGTGAGAATTTTGTACAATGTATTTGGTCATATTCACCCCTCCCTCAGCTTCTCCCATATCCACCCAACTTTGTGTCCTCTTTTTATTGTATTTTTAATGATTTATTTATTTTTATCTTATGTACAGTGGTGTTTTGCCTGCATATGTATCTGTGTGAGGGTGACAGATCCCCTGGAACTGGAGTTATAGACAGCCCACCTAACAAGTTTAATTCTCACTGTGGTTCTTATTCTGTGTGTGTGTGTGTGTGTGTGTGTGTGTGTGTGTGTGTGTGTGTAGCTTGAACCTCAAGACTAGTATTTGACATCCTGGCACTCAAATCAGTGAAACCCCCATGATCCCCACTGTCTAGATAAGATACGGGAAGGGAGTCAGACCAGACATACTGTTTGGGTCCAATCTGACACAGTGGAGTCTCAATCAGCTGAGATCAAACCTGTTTGCCCTAGCCACAGAGCGGTCGGTATGCCTTTTTAAGGAAAGAATAATCTATTTTCCAGTCCCAACAAATTTCAACCACATTTGAACAGAACAGATCACATTTCTGAACCGTAGGTAAAAGGCTGCCGTGGTGGTAACACGATTCTCCGCGTGTTTGTGACGATCTCCGAGCAGGAGCTTGTCTTTGTTGGCGTTTTAAAGGAAGGCATGGGGCTAGCCTTTCAAAGTTTGTTTGCTTGTTTTTGGGGGCCCTTTAAATTTCTAATCCCACAAGACTAAGGCACATGCAGATGGCCACTCCTGAACTCTTTGGCCACCTCCTAGCTGTCCTAGAAATTCGTGTCTCAGTATTTTTATACCTAGTGGAATTCATTTTGAACCTTTCTATTTAAGTACTGTTTAAATCAATATGTAGCCTCTCTAAATGCCTGCTTTCCTTTCCCTTTCTAATTTTAAGTAGTTTCTGATATTCTTTTTAAATAAAATTCTGGTCAAAAGGAAATTTTCATGCCTCAAAAAAAAAAAAAAAAGTACAGCAGCCATTTTCTAGTCATACCAAGATCTCATGATTCATGGCGATAAACGTGTGGTTTTTGATGCTTAGGGTGATTCTGAAATGGGGGTGTGGGGAATGAGATGTGGGTCCGGGTAGGTCGGTCGACACCCATCTCCTAGCTCTGCCATTTAATTTGGACAGTGGGGACTTGGTTCAGTATTTAGAAACTGGACAGGTAACCAAGAATAAATTAACAGTATTGTTTAGGTGGAAGCCCAACCAGCATCCATACATACCCAAAAGGGGAGTTGGGGGGGGGCATTCCACGCTCTGGTCTCACTCTTCTCTTTCCAGACCCTGCCCCCTCAGAAAGCCCTCCAAGCAGCGACCTCTCCATTCAGAAAGCCCATCAAGTGTCAGCCCCTCCCCCAGGGCTGCTCAAGACCACGCCTACAGGCTGTTTAAGACCTGGGTTGTGATACCTGCCACGTGCTCTTCTGATTCCTCTCCTGTGCTTTGCTCTGCTCAGATTAAACCTGAATTTATTAATTTGGCTTGACTGACATATTGCATCAGCAATGGCAGAGGTTACCCAATAACTGGGGATCCAAAACTTATCAAATATATGCATACATGCCAGGGGAAGGGACAGGAGACCTAATGAATACTCAACCAATGGAAGCCAGTTGTGATCATCTTTATACATTTCCAGACATTGAGAAGAAAACATGGAGCTGGGAGCATGCAGAGACAGGTGGATTCTGTTACCAAGTAGCTGTGATCTACTCTGCATCGTTTATTTAATAAGCAGGTACTAATTGCCGCTTAGTAGCCAAGACCTGTGATAGGAACTGAGACTTGGATCAGTCAGCTGAAGAAGACAAATGTCCCACAGCCTTGGATGGGAGTTAGAAGGACTTGATGACCCTCTAGTGAAGAGCAGGGGGGCCCCACAGTGCCAAGGTGTTGGTTTTTATGGTGCTCTTACCCTGCGAGGAAAAGTCATGAAACATGCCAGAATCCACTAGCAAGAGTTTTATTAAGATGAAGAGAGAGGGATAGATGTGAATAGGCCTGTGTGAAGGGGGTCGGGGGGAACACAGTGCTGACTTATAAAGGCTGAGCTGCGCCTGTACACACAGGCCCACATGACTATTCCACGCATGCGCTGCACGCTTTACACAACCACGTGGCCACGGGCTCCTAGGTCGCGCAGGATGTTTGACCCAAAAATGACTGGGTGGAAATGACTAAGTGTCCCGCCGGGCATGCGTGACCATGCCCGACCGTGGGGGCGTGTTGGGAATTTCTATCACAATGTGTATTAGCATTTGCCCCAAGTCACACGATTTGAAGCAGAGGCAGTTTGTGGGGCTTCCATGAGTTCTGGTGTGTGTGTGTGTGTGTGTGTGTGTGTGTGTGTGTGTGTGTGTGTGTGTATGTGTGTTTGATGGCTTCTTTCTTGTCCCTGTCTGTGCCAGAAGATCTTTTGGGACTATTGGAGTGTGGCAGAGAACCCCTCCTGAGCATCAGGGTAGGGAGTAGGGCTTTACACCACGGCTACATGTAAACTTGCTCTTGAAAACCTCCAGACAGCGCCCGATGGTTTGTTATTTGTTTTTTGTGGGCAACTTCACTGCCCAAACTGGCCAGCAGGGCTTCTGTGTTTCCTTTCAACTCCTGGCTCAAAGAAAATCAGTCTTCGTTAATAGCGTTGTAATTGTGAAACACCATGTTTGAGGAAAAGTTTCAGGGCAGAAATAGCCTTGAGGAGTCGTTCCATTGTCTTTAAATTTAGAGCAAAGGAAATTCTTGTGGTTTCTCCTGTAGCCTGAGGGTGTCGGTATTCTCAGCAGCCTGCACACAAGAAAGGAGATCATGTTTTTAGAAGAGTCTTCTTTACCTCATGCCTTTTACCTCTGTACCATTCATGGGGATGTGTAAAAAACAAACAAACAAAAAACCCGGGAATCTTCTTAAAACAAAACAAAAAAAAACCCGACAGTCTCGGTTTTCTATTGTCTTGGGGAATTGGCACATATCTTCAGTGCTTAAAGAATGTTCTCTTTCTTGCTGCTTTGCATTGCAGATGAGCTTTCAGTCCCGGGAAGGCCTAGGGGAGCTCAGAGGCACCTCTAACATTTGTTTTCCTGCTGCCCAGAGAGTTATGGTGAGTTATTCAGTCCAGGGTGACTGCTAGCTAGGATGCCTGGGGACCAGAAGTGGTAATTCTGACTCACTCCCTGGGTAATCCTCAATCCCCTTAGAGAATACTGACCAAGGTGCTTACACACACACACACACACACACACACACACACACACACACACACACAGAGACAGGGAGACAGAGACAGGGAGACAGAGAGACAGAGACTGAGACAGAGACAGAGAGACAGAGGGATTGAGATTTAGTTTGCCCACAGTAGTAGAAACACCAAAGATGGTGATGCTTCTGTTAATTATACTAATTAGCTCCCTCTATAAACACATGATACTTGTGTTATTTTTTAAGAGGCTGACCTTGACCTTGGGAGGAGAGGGGTATTGGGTTTCTAGGTCCCAGTAAGAACCTGGACTGAGCAGGATGCTGAAACCAACCTCAGGGCTCCCGCTGTCTTTGTTCACACCTCCTCCGAAAGGCTTGCTTTTCCATGACTTCCTTCAACATCCCCGCCCCCTTAGAATTCTCGCGACTGGCTGTCACATTCACCTATTAACCGAAGACAAATACCGAGGGGTTCCAAGCTTGGAGGCTGGGCTCCAGCGCCACTACTTCCTCCCTGTCCCGCTGCGGCTTCGCTCCCACGCCTTCTGGAACAATCATTAGTGGCGTGTCCAATTCCCCACAAGGCTGCCTTAACCATTTCTCAAAGCATCTCCCACCCCGCCTTCGCCCCCCTTCCCCCGTTCTGTAGTCCTGGCTGGCTCCTGACTAGACTCCATGAATCTCGAGCAAAGGGTCTGTGTGTTTGGGGCACCCCCACCCCCAGAACCCTAGATGTGCACCTAGTAGGCATTCAGTAAGTGCGGGCAAACCCCCTTGCACATATGGTTCACATTTTCTAGGAATGCCTGTTTGCTCTGATTATCTGCCAGCCAAGTGTACTCTGGGGTAGGAAAAGGTAAATGGACTAAAAGATGTAGTTCAGGGAGTAGTCAATAGCAGACTCATAATTATGAGTAGAAATGGAATAAGCATAAACTTTCTTGCATAACTAATCAATATCTTAATACATCTCCATTAGTGAGGGGGTGTTTTATGTTATTGATGTTAAATATCTACCTATTGTGTCAGAAAGGTTCCAGAGTAATTGTTATTGATGGCAAAAGCCTTGTCAGCTGCTAAATGTAGATTTTTTTTCTTTATATAAAAAAACCAGATGACGATTGGCTGGGATTTATTTTTCCTGTATTGCTATAAGCCAGATTCTCCATTAAGCTATAAAATATTATGATACAGTTGAAGCAATGTAATGTGATCCAAACACAGTTATAACTCATCCCATTATTAGTCACATGTGCCGAGACATTAGCATAGCAGTTAACTAGTTCTGGGTTGAGCTCCCTGCTCGGGAATATTTTACCAATGCAATGATTGCATTGGATCCCAATTCCAGCTTAATTATCCAATAGCTGTAATCACATGCTTAATGATAACTGGCTGGTGGAATGACTACTGACATGGGATTTTGAAGCTGAATTTCTAAACAGGAAAACCCCCGTGTGAAAAGCAGTGCCATCGTTAGGTGGGTTTCCGTCTCTCAGCTGTGGTTTTGGTTCCCTTAACCGCCCTCCGCCTTGGCAGTACCTGTACTGTTGCTCATGGGTGTGGAGGATGGCTGTACTCGTCAGCGCATCCCGTACGTCCCTGGCATGTCCCGGTGACGAGAACTCACACCCCCAGACAATGTTTATAGCCACATCCTGTTCAGAAATCCAGTTCATCTGCTCTCTTCTTCAGGTGTTATTGGTTTTGTTGTTGTTGTTTCTTTTCTGCTGGTAACTTCCCCGGGTAGAGGCTGCTGTGGTAGATTGCACGAATGGTCTCAATTCTTCACCCTCTCCATGGTCACATTCCTTACAATGTGATTTTGTAGTTCGCATTATAACAGAGGAGCAGTTTCTGCCTGTCCCTTGACTTAGCTTCGGCAATGTGACTTCCTCAGGTGGTTGGAGCTCACACGTAACTTGTCACAAGCTGGAATCATTTGGGAAGGGGAAATTTCAGTTGAGAAAATGATACCACAGGATTGGCCTATCACAAGCCTCTGTTGTATCTTCTTTTTAATTCGTGATTCTGGGGGAGGGTCCAGCCTATTATGGGTTGTGCCACTCCTGGCAGGTGGCCCTGGGGGTGTATAAGAAGGCAAGAGAGGGAGCTGGAGAGATGGCTCAGTGGTTAAGAGCACTGGCTGCTCTTCCAGAGGACTCAGGTTCGATTCCCAGCACCCACATGGCAGCTCACAACTGCCTGTAACTGCAGTGCCAAGGGATTCGACACCCTCACACAGACATGAATGTGGACAGAACACCAATTCACATAAAATAAAATTAAATTAAAATTAAAAAAAAAAAAAGAGGCAATATAGAACAAGCCAGGAAGCAGCACTCCTCCATGGCTTCTGCTTCAGTTCCTGCCTTGAGTTCCTGTCCTGACGTCCTTCGGTAATGGACCGGGATGTGGAAGAACAAATGAAATAAGCCCTTTCCTTCCCAGGCGGCCTTTTGTCATGGTGTTTCATCACAGTGATAGAAAGCTAACTGAGACGCACAACCTGCCCCTCCCTTCTCTGACGGCACACATTTTGTGCCGAAGTTGTGCCAGACATTCCCTGACTCTGCAGGATTCAGTTAGATACCCGCTTGCCCAGTTCCCTTCGAGCTTCACTGTTTTCTAGCTAACAGTGATTCCTTCACTGGTCAACACTCAGTAAGAAGCTCCATGCCCACACCCCACAACCCCTCACTCCCCGCCTCACTGTTCTTCAGGTAGCCCTTTGCCAGGCTGTCCTGTTGCCTTGTCTTGTGGTTGCTGGCTTCCTTTCCTGCGTGTACTTGAAGGACAGGGACATAGCCTTTGGATTCCCAATGCTCTGTCATGTGAGAGTCAAGCCAACCAGTTCATCCCCCTTCCCTCTTGTCACCTGATGTGTTCCTAAACAGAATTACAGCACGCCCCAGGGGAAAATCACGGAGGAGGAGCAGTTTGTCTTGGCTCCTGGCTTCAGAGGTTTCAGTCCATGATTGTTTGGATTATTGCTTTGGGCCCGAGATGAGGCAGAGCATCATGGTGGCCGGAACCTGTGGTGAAGGAAGCTGCTGACCTGGTGGTGGCCCGGAAGCAGAGAGAGCAGACAGTGAGCCTGCACTGGGGCTTCCTTCTCCTGCTTTTGCTCAGTCCAGTTCTCTAGTGTGTTGGGTGTTGCCGTCCACATTCATGAATGTGGCCCCTCCCCTCCCCAGTTGCTATCTTGTGTACAGCCAACTCTGGAGCCACCTTTATGAACTCATTCAGAGGTGTGCCTTATTAATCTCCTAGAAATGTCTCTCCATCTAATGAAATACACAAAATTAACCATCATGAAGTGTGACGTCATTTTCAAAAAATTGTTCAGAAATTATTAGTTATACATTAATAATTTTATAATATATGCAGTGGTTTGATTATCTCATCCCCCAATCCTCCCAACTCCTCCAAGAGCCTCCCTCTCCCCACTACAGTTTCCTCCACTTCATGTCTTCTTTTTATAGCCTACTGATTCCAATCAGGGCTATACTTAAGTGCATGGGTATAAGGCTAGCTGTCCGCTGAGCATGGAAATCCTAACATGAGTCACTTTTCTGAAGAAAACAGACTCTCTTGACTCCAGGAGTCTTTAACTGCAGAGCTCCTTGGCTAGGTGTGGGGCTTTGGGAATCCCTCTCCCATTTATGCTGGACATTTTACTGGCTTGATCCTGTGTAGGTCTTGTGCAGGTAACTGCAGCCACTGTAAGTCCATGATTGCAATGACCGCAGTGGATCCAGAAGACACTGTGTCACAGCTGTCCATCTGGACACCTGGCTGTCACGCTCTTTCTATCCCTACTTTCATAATGTGCCCTGCACCATGTGGGGAGGGAGTGTGATCTAGGTGTCTCTCATTTAGGTCTGAGCACTCCACAGTTAACTCATCTTCTGCATTCTGACTGGCTGTGGATCTCTGTGTTAATTGGTTTGGAAGCTTCTCCTATGAAATTAAACATACATACATACCTATGACCCAGTATTTCCTCTCGGGTTTTGGTTTGGAGACTGATTGATGGGTATTACATGAATAGAAGCAGCAGCTAGTCATATTAGCTAAGAGCTGAAACTCCTTAGCTGCCAACATGTGGACTGATAAACAACCTTGCTTTATTTAAATAATGGAATACCACCAAACAACTGCTTATGCATGCAACAACATGGGTCTATTGCACAGACATTTGAGAGACAGAAGCTAGACCAAAAGGGTATATTTAACTCACTTATATGAAGTCCTGTATCAGGCAAATTTCTCTAGCCACAGAGAGTAGATGAGTCATGACCAGATACAGGGCATGGAAAATTCATTAAAAAGGTCTCGAGAGAATTTTCTAGCACAATAGTAATGTTTTAAGTAAGAGGTCAGTGAGTGTGTTCTATCTCCTGATGGAAAGGCCAAGAATCTGGTAGTTGTTCAGGCCACAAGACAGGATGTTTCAACAGTCCTAATCTGGTGCTGGAGTTCTGGAGGATTCCTAGAGAGCTGCTGATCTTCAGTTTATCTTGGAATTCTGAACAAGCAGGTTCTCATGCTAGTGAAGGAGCACCTCAGCAACAGGGTAGGTTCTAATGCCAGTGAGAATGAGGGCAAGCTGGCAAAAAGCAAAAACTTCTTTTTCCATGTCCTTTTATGTGGGCTACCACTAGATGGTGTGGGCCATTTTTAGGGTTTGTCTTCCCACCTCTGTGATCCAGTCAAGAAAATCCTGTCTTAGATGGGGTTCCTATTTCTGTGATTAAAACATCATGACCAAAAGCAACAGGGAAGAAAAGGGTTTATTTCAGCTTATAGTTCCATAGCATAGTCCATCATCAGAAGAATTCAGGGCGGGAACACAAGGCAGGAAACTGGAGTCAGGAACTGGAGCAGCGGCTGTGGAGGAGTGATGCTTACTGACTTGCTTAGCCTGCTTTCTTATGTCATTCCAGGTCACCTGCCTAGGGGTAGCACCACCTACAAAGGGCTGGGTTGTCCCACATCAATCATCAATCAAGAGATTGTACCACAGGCTTGCCCACCAGTCAGTTTGGTGTGGATATTTTCTCAGTTGAGATTTCTTCTCAAATGACTCGAGCCGGTGTCAAGTTGACATAAAACTAGCTAGCACACCCTCACGGGCATGCCCAGCTGCTTGGATTTTAGTTGGTTCTAGATGTAGTCATGTTGACAATCAAGATTAGTCAACACACCTCACTCACTACTTCCAGTTTGCTCTTTGCTTCATCATTACTGTTGATGTAAACTCTCAACTTCACCACCGTGCCTGCCACTTGTTGCCATGCCTCTACCCTGCCACAGTTTCCTCATCCCTCTGGAGCTGTACGCCAAGATCCACCCTCTCTTCCTTCAGTTGCCTTTGGTCACGGTATTTTATCATGGCAAAAGGGAAGTGACTGATTCAGGACTAGACAGTCAACGTTCTCGGTTGAGCCCATCAGCAGAGCTAGGTTGCAGCCCGGTAGTCCTGCCATCCATCATTGCTCAAAAGCAACCTCAGACAATATGCAAATGAAGCAGCATGGCTGCCGCCCAATAACATTTTAATCTCGGACATTGGAATTTGGATTTTACATGTCGTTCACATGCAATGAAATGCTATTTACATTTTTTCCAGCCATATGAAAAATGTGAAAGTCATTCTTGATTTGCCGGTCATATAGAAATAGACACAGGGCCAGCTAGAGTTTGCCAACTCCTATCCTAAATCTCAGCTGGAGTGGCAGTTACCTGGGCATGTCCAATCTGTGGAACTTGTCTGATGACACTCCAAATTTTTGTGTTTATTTTATACTTAATTTAAAGTATAATGTAAGTTATATTTAAGGAAAGATTCACAGTTTCCATAAGATAAGAATATATATCTGTCAATCATTTGAGATCCAGCTTTTGAGGACAGAATTGGCATCTCTGGGTTTAAATAAGGTGAGCCTTAGGTGGCTACTTAGCACGTGACTGTTGGATGGGTGGGCTGGCTCTTGCCTGCAGAGAGGTTTAGCTGGCCTCCGAAGTGGTATAGAGACACATTTGCATGTAAACCTTTCTGGTGTACTCTCTGTAGTTCCATAGACCCCATCTTTCCATAGCATCTTTTTATCCTTTGATGGTGCTCTCTCACGGCTGTTACATTTGGTCTTCCCACGAGCAGTATATATTTGGACTTCTTACTCATTTGATCAATTTGCATTGTTAATTAATTTTTAAGTAATTGCTGTGAGTTGACTGGGTCTCTCCAGATTCAGGTATTGGAAACAGTCCCCCAATTCCCATGCTAACAGTGTTTGGAGGTGGGCTTTTCTGATTTGATGGGGTGGTAGAGAGTGGAGCCCTAGGCTGGCTCTAGTGAATCTGGAAGAAGAGGAAGAGAGACCAGGGCCAGCATTCTTGCTCTGTCTTGCCATGTGATACCTTCCAGCAAGTTGTGATGCAACAAAGCCTCCAGCATGCTCTTGAACTTTTATTCTTTATAAATTATCCGGTGTCATGTGTGTTACTATAGCAACAGACCAAAAAGAAAATATCATCCTTAACTTATTTGTAGAACAAAATGTGAGGGTAGGGACTTAGGGAATACATTCAGTACTGTCCCAGAGAGCTTGGCAGAGAGGCCTGTACATGGTAGGAACTGAGTGAAGGATGTTGGACAAATGTGGATAAGTAAGTGTCTTTCAGAGAACCCTCATGATGTCCTTCTATGTGTGTGTGTGTGTGTGTGTGTGTGTGTGTGTGTGTGTGTGTGTGTGTGTTTGTGGGTGTGAGGGGTGGGTGGGTGTGGTGGTGTATGCATATGTGTACACTGCTTGTGTGTCTGTGGAGGCTGGCAGTCAGCACTGGGTGTCTCCTGTATTGCTCTCTCATGAGTTGGCTTGACTGACTGTCCAGCAGGCCGCAGAGATCTTTCTCTTTCTGCCTCCCAGCCCTGGGATTGCAGCTGCAGTACGAGCTCACTTAGCTTTTACATGGGTACCCGGGATCTGAACTCACGTCTTCATGAGTGTATAGTAAGCACTAAATCAGCTAAGCCGTCTCTCCAGACCCCAGGATGTTCCTTATTAATAAGGGAGGTGTTTTTTTTTTTGTTTTTTTTTTTTAAGAATTGACAAGAACTGAGCCTGAAGGGGAAGGATGAACAGTTGTCTCTGAGATGTGGCACGTGGGATACATAGACAAAGCCTGTGATCTAGACCTGAGATGTTCGAAAAGGCCCACATTGTTGGGTTTGCAGCTCCATGGTGGGGCATTTGGCTGCCAGGCGCTTCACATGTAGTTATTTAAACCTAAATTAATTAAATCACACCAATTTCATGAGTTTTGTTAAAGGGCTAGCTTTGTTAAAGGGCTCAGTACCACATGTGGCTAGTGACTGTTGTGCGAGGTAGCATAGACATAGTTTTCTTCACGACAGAAAATTCCAGAAGGCAGTGTGGATCTAGACATATGCCATTTGTTCGGGATAATTACAGAAAACAGGAACATTACACATTTAAATAATTACTCCTAATAATGACACTAAATCTTTAGTATCATTGATGTTTAATCTAGTCATGGTCCCCAAGGAAGCCTTTTGTAAATAACATTGGTTTTTGACCTTAGGGTCTCTTGTAGCCCAAGTTGGCCTTGGACTTGCTATGTAGCTGAGGATGACCTTAATTTCTGATCTTGCTCTGTCTCTCTTGTTCTGGGATCATAGGGGTGGAGATCAAACCCTTCAAGGCTTTGTGTGTGGTGGATTGAATTATACTCAAGCTTCATCAACAGAGTTTCACTGGGACACAGTCACACTCATTTGGCTGCATATTATCTGACTGCCTTTGCAGTTCAGTGGCAAAGATGAGTGGTTAAGCAAATACCTTATGACTCCAAAGCCTAAAATATTTATTACTGTGTTCGGTTTTCTGTGGGGGAAAAGAAGCTTGCTAGCCCCTACCATATATTACAAGACTGTTTTATATTTATGGTGTTTATATTTAAGCATCGTTTGGCACAAACTACTTGTATACTAAAAAGAAAATGGGAGAAAATATAAATCTTCCTTTTTAAAGCTAATGTTCCTCTCTGTGAACCTGCTGGAATAAGCCATTTGGGTTTCTCCAATCCCTGTTTGTGCTTTTTGATACTCTAAAACACATAAGGTGTAAAAAATGCTTTAAAAACTGGAATTGAGCTGGGCAGTGTTGGTGGTGGAGCATGCCTTTACTCCCAGAACTCAGGAGGCAGAAGCAGGCAGATCTTTATGAGTTCAAGGCCAGCCTGGTCTACAAAATGAGTTCCAGGACAGTTAGGGCTGTTACACAGAGAAACCCTGTCTCAAAAAACCAACCAGCCAACCAGCCAACCAACCAGCCAACCAACCAACCAACCAGCCAGCCAGCCAACCAGCCAACCAACCAACCAACCAACCAACCAAACAAACAAACAAACAAACAAACACAAAATTGGGATCAAGGGGCTAAAACCTTAAGAAATTTTCACCTCTACTTCATATTCTGTCAATATTTTTAAGATAAAATATTTATGATGTGGTCTTATAATAACATATTTATATTTATAAATGGTCTTATAGTAACATATTTCATCAGTACCTTGTGACCTATACTTGGATTATTTATAATTGTGTAATTTATAATTCTACCTTCACTGTTTTCTCTTTCCCAAGTATGTAACCCTCCTCTACATTCTTTCACGTGACTGAAATGAGTCAGACACAGAAAGACAAATACTAGTCTCACTTAGATGTAGGTACTTAAAAAAATGTCAGTTAAATGTAGAATAGTGGGCCCAGGAGATGACTCAGCAGTTAAGAGCACTTGTTTCTCTTACAGAGAATCAGCATTTGGTTCCCAGCACTCACATTGTATCTCACAACTGCCTAAACTCCAGGTCCAAAGGATTTGACACCCTCTTCTGGCTTCTGTAGACATCAGGTATCCATGTAGTGTACTAACATACATGCAGGCAAAATACTAATACATTAAAAAAAAAAGTAGAATAGTGATCATAGAGGTTAAGGAGATTTTGGATAGTTATTTAATATGGACACAAATATGGTTGATTAAAAGTCCCAGTGCTTGCCAGGTGGTGGTTGTGCACACCTTTAATCCCATCACTCAGGAGGCAGAGGCAGGCAGATCTCTATGAGTTTGAGGCTACAGACAGAGTTCTAGGACAGCCAGGGCTACATAGCATAGAGAGATCCTGTCTCAAAAAAAAAAAAAAAAAGTCTTGGTTTTCTATGGTAGGGAGGGTATGGAAGGGTCTATTGTTTATGATAACCTGTCCTTTGAATCACTTCAAAATCAGATTTGAAAACTGACATTCATCTCCTCCTCTTGCCCCATATTTTTTGATCTTGATTTTCAAATCAGATCAACTGTAATTTGATGCATTTTTAACCTTGTATGATTTTTGCGTTCAAGATGAATTTTGATATTTATATTGATATTATTGCAGTTATTCAGATTTATCTCTCTGATTAGCTTAGTGTACAATACCAGTCCTTTTATGTCTTTTAAATTCTATATATGTACATGTATGTGTATATGTGAGTGTGTACAAGTGTGTGGTAAGAGTATGTGTCTGTGTGTGTGTGTGTGAATGTATGTGCAAGTATGCGTGAGTGTGTGTGAATGTGTATGAGTATAAGTGTGTGTGTATGAGGGTGTTTGAGAGTGTATGTGTGTGAGAGAGAGTGTGTGTGTGCTGGTATGCATATGTATGTGGTCAGCACATGCACATGAATGTGTGAGTATGTGTAAACGGAGGGCCCAGAGAACTGTTCCCTGCCTTATAGCTTTCAGACAGGAACTCTCAATGAAAGGGAAGCTTTCCCTTTCCCCAGGGAGTTACAGACACAGACAGCTAGGCCTGGCCCTTTCAAATGAATATTGTGGATCTGAACTCAGGCCCTTACACTTGCAAAACAAGCATTCTTACCCACTGAACCATCTCCCTAGTCCCCAAAAAGCAATTCTTAAAAACCTTATTTTGGGGCGATTGAGATAACTCAGCAGGTGAAGGTGTTTGCCACCAAGCCTGGCAATCTGTGTTCAACCCCTGGGACCCACAGGGTAGAAGGAGAGGTGATTCCTGCAGGTTGTCCTCTGGCCTCTGCATGTGCACCATGGTGCCCCCTACCCCTCAAATACACACAATGAGAAAATTAAAAACCAAACTCCTTAGTTTTGTTTAGTCTCTTGGCCAGTTGCATTTCATTGCATGGCTTTTGGGTGGGGGGCGGGGAAGACAGGTTAGTAAAATATAATTTAGCCCTTGTGTGTCTGAGAAGCGTTTCATGTTGTATTTGCTCAGAGAAGACAAATGGGCTTTTGCGATTGAAACCTTAGCTCCCTCTTAGTTAGGTTCTGGCAATTAGCAACGCAGAAGACAAGCCTGGGCTGACCCAGTTCTCTTTTCTTTCATCAATAACCTATTGTTTCTTCTTTGAAATTTTGAAGGCTGTCTTCTTTATTCATATGCTTTTCGAAAATTACAAAATTTAATCTAGGTGAAATGTTCCCTTTCATTGATTTCCCCCCACCCGTTATGGTTCCCGATGAATCTTTCCAAACAGAAAACAGCGAATCTTCTGCCTAAGATGCTTTCTCTTTTGTTATTGCTCTTTAATTCCAATATTCCCTTTAGAAACATTTTTTATCCATGTTTACTACCTAGTCTACGTTTTCCCTCTGGTTACCCCCATTGTTTTCAACTCTGCCCAGTGTGAATTGAGAAGGCATTGAGATGTTAATCCTGTAGCTGATGTGACTTATTTTCTTACTCCATCTCATTATCTCTGTCCTTGTCACAATGGATCCATTGCTCTGTTTGGTTCTCAGCTGTCTTCCTCTACTTACCTGTCTTTTTCTCTTTCCATTATTCTGGTGTCTTCTGGGTATGTTGTCTTTTTAATAAACACATTGTCTTCTAACCTTCCTTATTAAGCTCTTCTTTCTTCTTTCTTCCTAGGTAAAATAATTTTGGAAGTGCATTTGTCTGCTGCTCTCCATTCTCTCTTTCATCTGGCTGTATTTTCTTGTCAACATTAGGTTTTTGTTTTTTGTCTTCTCTTTGCATGAGGCAAGATCTCTGTAATTATGAAGATTCTCACTGGTGGTATCCCTGTCTGTCACTTGGCCTGCCCATGGATCCTCTCTCTGTCTGGCTGAAAGGAAATGTTCTCATTTCTCTGAAGTGAAGTCTTGCTGAAGCATGTGATTGTGTGACTGGGGATCCCCAAATTTAGCTGGCAGCTCAGCGTCAGGAGCAGCAAGTTCACTACCTCAGCCACTGGTACCTTTAAGCCACGCCTGTGTAAAGAAACTGCAACCTCTAGAATGTTCCAGGTTCCTCTTGTCTCTGCTCTCCCTGTCTCCAGGGCAACACATTACTTCAGAGATTAGATTTCCCAGAACGCCATGTGCTGTGGGATGTTCTGTATGCTGTGAATGTGTTGCTCTGATTGATTAATAAATAAAATGCTGATTGGCCAGTAGCCAGGCAGGAAGTATAGTATAGGCGGGACAAGCAGAGAAGAGAATTCTGGGAACAGGAAGATTGAGTCAGGAGTCACCAGCCAGAGACAGAGGAAGCATGTTGTAAAAGTACCAGTAAGCCACAAGCCACGTGGCAATTTATAGACTGATGAAAAATGGGTTAATTTAAGATATAAGAACTGGATAGCAAGAAGCCTGAGCCATTAGGCCAAACAGTTTAAATAACATAAGCGTCTGTGTGTTTATTTGGATCTGAGTGGCTGCGGGCCTGGGCAGGAGCTGGGTGGACACATAAAAAACTCTAGCTACAGCCATTTGCCATGGGTAACTACACAAAGTCTTTGTTTCTGAAGGGGTCATGTGAAATCACTGTGAAGGAGGATATAGATACAGATGGCAAGATGGCCAGACTTCAAAGGAGCTGTACTTATACAGACTTCTGGGCTACACACAGCCTTGAGTTCTGTGTGGGATAAGCTAGGAAGTACTGTTTCAGCATCCTCCCTTCCAGTCTCTGAAGCCCTTTGTTTCCTAGAGTGGAATCCCGCATACAGTACAAAGTGATATTTGGGGACCATCTAGGACAGAGCCTAGAATCCACTGATTGCCACATTCGTTTTGTTGTTAGGAGTTTGGGCTTTTCCTAGTTTATTTTCTTTTAGTTGGGCATTATCTAAATCTATTTGCATTGCTATGACAAAATAATGTAGGCTGGGTAATGTAAAATAAATGTGGATTTTGGGGGGCTCACAATTATGGTGGCTTGGAGGGTCCAAAAAGCACAACTCCAGCTCTGTCACAACATGATCAAGAAGTAGAAAGGGAACTGGCCAGTGTGCTGAAGGAGCATATGCACCAGGAGGGAAGTAGGAGGCTGGGAGGGGCTTCCTCTTATAGCCTGCTCTCAAGGGCACTAATCAACTCCTACCAGGCCTTCTCACTCCCAAGTGTCAGCATTACCAGCTTGCAGAGATGGAGCTCCAAGATACAGTTACTTTGCCTGAGGCCTCATCTTGCAAAGGTCTGACTACCTCAATACCACCACCACCCTGGGGAGTGGGGTGGGCTTTGAGCTCCTGACCCTCTGGGGGAACAAACCACATCTAAACCATAGCAGAGAGATTGCTCAGCATAGAGATTCAGGAGGGCTTCCACTTCTCCTTGACTTCTGCGCTCTAAATTAGGGTTGCTCTGCTGATTCCCTGTGTACTTCCTGACCAACCCTTGTAGGCCATCAGTATTTGCTAAGGTGATCCGAGATCTGGGTGTTGGAGCAGTGGGATTGTTTCTACCTCAGCCTACCTCTGAAGGGGTGCCCCCCTTCTTTCCCTTCTGAATGATACAAATCACATTTTTAAAGGGCCATTAAAAAACAGGCTTATATAACCATTTCCTTAAAGCTACCATTCTTGGGGAAGAAGCATCAAAGAGACCTCAGACGGGAAGAGGAAAGGGAGCCCTTTCATTGTGAGCATTGGCTTGACAAAGGAAAGCAAAGCCATTGTCACTGGCCACTCAGATGAAGGGCTTTCCGCTGGTCACGGCGAGGTTTGGAAGAACTCTCTAAATTGGTAACTCAGTTTTGTGTGGAGGCTTCGCTGTTTTATCTTAGGATTTAATTATGCGGTATAGCGACATAATGACTCAAGAGATCCGGGTGGATAGAACCAATCTGAACAAAGGGAGAAATGGTCTGAAGACGTGAGGTTTCTGCTGAGGCCTGGAGTCAGCATCTCAGGATGCTACGTAGAAAACACTTGCTCACGGAGTCATTAACGGCAGGAGACAGCATACCTGTGAGCCGAGGCAGAGGTGCTGGTGAGGCTTGGCTCTTATGAAAATGTCACTGGAACTGGAGATAGAGGTGGCTCAGCCGTTGAGTGTGACACGAATCTTAAAAGGTCTTATTAATAAAAACAAACCTGAAGCCAGGTATTGGTGAACGCTGGAAGATCAGAGAAGCAGAACAAGCCACAGCCACTTCACTTCACCAGTTCCTCAGCTGATCCTGTTTCCTCAGACTGGAAGCCTCTGAGTCCTCATCCAAATGGATCTCAGCTGAACTGCTGCTGCTGAAAGCCTAAAAGCTTAACCAGGCTCTAGTTCCTGGTCCTCATGCCTTATATACCTTTCTGCTTTAAAGGCGTGTGTCACCATGCCTGGCTGTTTCCAGTGTGGTTTTGAACTCACAGACATCCGGATGGATCTCTGCCTCCAGAGGCAGAGGATTAAAGGTGTGTGTGCCACCATTTTCTGGCCTCTGTGTCTGTCTAGTGTCTGTTCTGTCCTCTGACCCCAGATAAGTTTATTATGGTGCACAATATATAGAGGGACACAGTATATCACCACAATTGAGAGTGGATACCACTTTTGTGGAGCATCAGTATTTGGTTCCTATCTGATGTCTGTTTCTGGCCTCTACTCTTGTGCACACTCCTTACACACACACACACACACACACACACACACACACACACACACACAGACCCCTTTTAAAAATCTGAAAGAAAACATATCAAGGAGAAATTTGACATTATTAACAGATATTTATGCAGAGAAATATCACAGCCCAATGTTGACACGGGCCTGGATTTCTGAATTGGGAATGTAAGTCTGATCACTGTGTGAGCTCATGCTTCATGCTTTACCCATGAGTCTTTACTGTGTGGTTACAGCAGCAAAAGGGAAGGACTGTGAATCCAGCCCAAGCTCATTGTGCTGCTTTGGGGCCTTCCATCATTTCCATGAGCCGCCCCCTTCCTCACATGTAGGAGAAGGATGTCTCAGGGGCTCCCTTTGGCTCACGCTGTCTGCCTCTTTGTTAATGTGCTTTGCAACCCAAGACAGCTTTTTTCGGGAGGTGGGAAAGGCTGCTTTCGTGTGGTCAGTCTACGCTAACGAGCCCACAGGCTGCAGGGATCTGGGGTTGTTGTACTATTCTCTAGGGTACCCTAATGAGCAATAGCAAATTGGAACTGTTGAGTCTCTCAGGCAAGGCCTTCTTCCCCAGTGATATGTCCTGAGATTGCACATTACAGAAAGGAAGATGTGTTTTCATGGACTCCATGCTATAAAATATTTATGCCCTGCCTTTGGTTATATAAAGTCGTATAGGTCATCTTCTCAGCAAAATGTTTCAGTATGCACACAGCCTCCTAAAGCCCCCGTGGATCTCCGGGGCAGGCACACAGACAGCCCTACAGAACAAGACACTGTCAGGGCTGATGTCTGAATAGAAATGGATCATGCATGACTTAACCCTAAAAGAAGATTTGGCATGAATAGAATTTCTAAGATATATAATTAACTCTTTTATATTAATGAGAAATATAGCCTCCAACCCTGGGAGCTGTCTCAGGATATAGTCTACTGACTTTTAACTCTTTCCTTCCTCCGCTGTTCAAAGCTGTCAAGGTGTTCTGCCCTCCCCTTCCCTTTATTTTTATCTTCCTTCTTCTTTTGGGTCAGTTTGATATCTTGCTTTTCTGGGTCCTTACCAAATCCTGGCCACTCTGCTGAAGGCTATTGAAATATATAATATAAGCGCTGCCCACAATAGACTGATCATTTAACTAAACGGTTAAGAGACGTACTTGAGAAATAAGTAACAGTAGCCTGTGATGAAATATGTGTTGCAAACAGCATAGCAGAATTCTAATTTATATGATGTTGATGGTGGATATGCTCCTAATGGCAGAGAGGAAGGGCAAATGCAGATGGAAATGTTCAAGGAAGATTTTCTTTTGGCAGGTGAGATGTTAGCTGGTTTATTAGAGATGTGCAAGGTTTGAGGAAAATAAGAATTTGTGTGATTCACTGAGTGAGACAGTTTGTCAGCTCGTAGAAATGAAAGGGAAGGTTCTCAGAACCGTATTGGCTAGAATGGAATAGGTTGTGCCGCAGTAACAAGCAAGCCCAAGTACCAGTGGCTTAAATAGGACAGTTTATTTCTCACTTGTGCTGCAGATTCGTTAGTTCGCTCTGTTCTACATTGTTCTCCCTCAGTGATGCAGGCTGACAAAGCCACCAACCACGTGGTCTCTGATCACTGTGATGTGGGGAGAGAAGGGAGAAACCACGTGCTGACTTTTCCAGGTTTCAGATTAGAAGTGGTACGTGTCACCTCGTGTACTTCAAGGGCCACGGCAAATCACATATATCTCCTTAGCTACAAGGAAAAGTGTGTTCCTCTTCCATGCTCAGGGGAGTTGGAGTGTAGCTCTCAAACCACCCTGGGGTCTGAATGTGTCTTCTCAAATTCATGTATGGAAAACTAGTCCCTGTTGTGGTACCATTAAGAGGTGGGGCTTTTGAGGAAGTGGTTAAGTCATGAAGACTCTGTTCTGACAATGGATTAGGACCCCACAAAAGAGCTGGAAGAGGCTTAGGCACTTCTCCTCTTTCATTCTTCCTCCACCTGAGGACCCAGAATTCTCTCTCCCTTGGAAGATATGGCAATTTATCACCTATCTTGGAAGTGGAGGCCAGGCCCTCACCAGTCACCCAAATCTGTCAATACCTCCTTCTTGGAACTTTCCAGCCCCCAGAACCATGAGAATAAATGTCTGTTTTTTTTTTTTTTTTTTTTTTGTTTTGTTTTGTTTTGTTTTTAGGTTTTTCGAGACAGGGTTTCTCTGTGTAGCTTTGCGCCTTTCCTGGAACTCACTCTGTAGCCCAGGCTGGCCTTGAACTCGCAGAGATCCACCTGCCTCTGCCTCCCGAGTGCTGGGATTAAAGGCATGCGCCACCACCGCCCGGCAAATGTCTGTTTCTTATAAGTTACCCACTGTTAGGCATTTTGTTATAGCAGAATAACAGATGACTGGAGACAGCACCCCCACAGCCAGAATGAGAGAGGCTGTGTACAGTTGTGGGCAGCAGGCGATGCTGCAGATAGATGCATCTAGATCTGAACACCCTTGGGTGACTTTGGATAAGTTTCTTATCTTCAGGTACTGCACTATTGGAGTGGGATGACTTACCTCTGACCTAGCATATCTGTGAGGACCTCAAGTGCCAGTAGATGCTGACTTGCTTGCTGGTCGCCTCTTTCTGCTGACAGCTTTCTATTCGTCTGCTCTCACCTCAACTGCCACCAAAGGCTCCTTCTGTCCTTGAAGCCATCCCTTTGTTCCTGCTTCTGGCCCCAGCAGATTTCAGCTACCACCCTGAGGTGCCTTTGCAAAGTGGACAAAGACCCTCTGTGTGGGTCTGCAAGGGCTCATGGAAAGATCCTGACCTAATGTGAATTAAGAAAAAAAAATTCCCTGAAACGCTGTTTCTCAGATGTGAGGGGCCCGTTGCACTCACGAGTTCACAGCTGCTGTGGCTGCATGCACGAGATCTCTGTAAGATCCAGCCAATCAAAAGGCCATCACGGGTGGGGAAGGGGCCCACAAAACCTCACATGCAGCTGCGAAGCTATTGGTAGTTGATGGCTGTTGGGGATGGAGGGTCAGTTTTCTTTAAAGATGCAGTCCCCAGATTGGTTGTCCTTGTTCCCATGGGTGGCATGCACATATTGCACCAATCGGACTCAGTGGTTAAAAAAGAAAAAGAGTATGTGAAGTTGGGAGGGAGATGTGATGGGGGGAGGTCTGGGAGGCGTTGTCGGGAGGGATTATGGGTGAACTTAATCAAAACACATAGTATACGTGTAAGAAATGCTCAAATAGAGAAAAAGAAATCTTCCCTTTCTTTTGATAGCCCTATGATGTGCTAGGGTGCAAAGCTTTTGAGTAGCACACAGATCAGTTTTCAGCCCCTCTTCTTCTTTGAGGGGTGCCCTTGTGTGGTGAGTAAACTATACAATCAGATACAATGATACTTGAATTTGCTTTTGTAAAGCAGGTTCTTGAGAGAGAGAGAAAGAGAGAGAGAGAGAGAGAGAGTAGTTCGTTTCCTGTCCATCTTCCCTTTGCAAGAGGAGAGGGAGCTTACCAATGGCATCCACATATTGCTGCAAAAACATGCCATGCATATATTTCCAACATAGGAATTCTTAAGAAAATCACTAAGAAGCATTGTGTTTTTGTAGCCTTAGAATATCTTCACTTATCTCCTATATTTTGAATCAATAATATAGTTATTTATAAGCAGTTCCCACTGATCTTAATGAGTTTAATGGATAAAGAATGAGCATAATAACTGAGTTTAACTTCACCAAGAAATAATTTCTTATATAAAAGAAGTTTGATATTAAACTACCCCCAAATATGATATAATTAAATCACATTAATTCTCTTAGGTATAATACACTTGCCTATGCTGTGCATAGATAAGAAGCTATAAGAAAATTTCTGGTGTGCCTTTGAGAAGAATGTGTGTGACTTTAAAAATAGCCCAGAGGAGCCCCTTGGTAGTGGCTCATGCTTTTAATCCCAGCATTCAGGAGGCAGAGGAAGGCAGATCTCTGTGAGTTGAGGCAAGCCTGGTCTACAAAGTGAGTTCCAGGACAGCTAGGGCTGTTACACAGAGAAACCCTGTCTCAAAAGATAACAACAACAACAAAGCAAAACAAAACAAAAATAGCCTAGAGGAAAGCAGGGTCAATGTGTGTGTGTGTGTGTGTGTGGGCAAAACAGCTTAGCCACACAGGTGCCATGACAGGCTTAGAGGCCCAGACACAGCTTCTGACAGGCAACACCTGCACCCAGGAAAAGCCATAAGCTGACCCCACCCAGTAGGGCCTGCATCTAAGAGGAAATACCTGACATTCCAAACATTTCCTATACCCCTAGACAAATGTCACCCAATCAGGGTCCTGGACCCTAGAAATCCCCTCACCCCAACCTCTTTTGTGATAAAAACCCCATCCTGCCTGGGCTTCAGGCTCTCTGCTCTCACTGCTGTGTTGGACAGAAAGTCCAAGCTTTGAGCTTGAAAATAAAGGCTCTTTGCTTTTACATACGGGATTCAGTCTCTGTGGTGGTCTTTTTGGGGTCCCCACAATCTGGGCATAACGTCAGTAGTGACAGGTTTCCTAAGCTCACTTTCACTTGTATTACTTACTGGAAAAGTGTCTAATTTAGTGGTCATGACTCACAGGATGATGTTAGTGGGGGGAAATTGGGAAAATATTGACCTTGGCTTTTCACTTATTTTCAGGGGTGAGTGGGTGGCTCTACTGGGAGGCGATATAGATAAAGGGGAAGAGTAGCATCCACTGTGTATAGATGTCAGGGTTACGCTAGTGGAGGTACCTTCCTTTGTTTGCTGTGATGCTGTTAGAGTCTCGGTGGGCATGTGGTTGGCCACATACCAACCCCTTGCCAGGTGTTCAAGCCATGCTAATCTCAGGATCCTGGGAATACAGTACTTAACACAGAAAAAGGACTTTGCTAATGGGATTAAGTGGTGTGTTTTTGAGATGGGGAGATTAGCTTGTATTATCTGCTGGGCCCAGTATAATCACAAGAGTCTTTATAAGAAAAGTAGGGAGGCAGGACAGCCAGAGAAATAGATGCAATAAGAGAAATGGAAATTGGGACGGTTTGGCTGCAAATAGCAGTAGCCTCTGGATGCTGGAAGGAGAAAGGAGAAGACTCTTGCTGGAACTACCATGAAGACTCTGCTGATACTTCAATTCTTGCCTTGTGAGACTCATGTTTGACTTCTCGCCACCAGAGCCATGAGAGAATAAACTCCTATTGTCTTACTCTGTTAAGTTTGGGACAATTTATTCACAGAAGCAAAAGAAAATCATTCCAGGAAACAAGACAGGCTTTTTGAGGATAACCTGTGGGGAGTGGGTGTATGATGAACTATGGCCCATGGATCTAACCCAGACTGCCACTTACTTTTGTAAAGCCCAGAAACTCAGGTCAGTTTTTACATTTTGGAAGGGTTGCAAAGGATGAAAAGAAGGGTAATATTTTGTGACACACAATAACCACATGAAATTCAAAACTGAGCGTCCTTGAGTTGAGCTGTGTTGGAAGCCTGCCATGTGCACTCATGTGTCCGATGTCTACGGCTGCTTCTCTGCCTTGTGCTGCAGCGCACCGTACCAAAAAATGGCCAGTCACATTCCATCCACACTTATCTACCCCAAACTGAGTCTATTCCTGGATTACTCCAAACCAAATCTCAGGTGTCCTATATTCTATCTGCCTGTCTTGTCTTGTGGTTCTAACTTGTTTAATGTCACATGACCACAGTACCATCAAAATATGCTTTTTGTTTCGTTTTGTTTTTTGAGCGTGAGGAAATAGGGTCAAGAGGAGACAGAGAAAGGTGATAAAGAAGATGAATTTGGGTGTAATGACTAGAGATGTCACTCACACCAAATTCAGGCACATGGTTGTAATGACAAAGTCACAACCATACACATGGAGAGAAAATAGCTTATGTTAAGTGAGAACTGAATGGAGAATCAAAATGTTAGGAAAAGCAACAGTTAAGCCATTGGGAAGTCCTGCCTAACCAAACCATGAAACAAAGCCATAGGGTTCTGGACCCCTGCTGGGCAAGGCAGTTAGCCGCAAGCAGATGCATGCTGGCCAGTGTGTTGAGTCCTGCAAGCAAGACATGAATCTACAGTTCCAACTCTCTCCTTGTGTCTCCTTGGGTGTCAGCCAATAGAGGGGGCTACCTAGTGTTTACTATGGAGAGAGAACTATATGAGGATGCTTTTGGTCCCATCTCCAGATGTGGTAGTGGTAATGTCTGGTACCTAGGCATGGAGCCAAGTTGTGGAAAATGATAGATACATTTAAAGGGTTGGTTTCTGTGCTATGAATGAAAATCAATTTTTCTATTTGTTTTTGACCCAAATATTCTGCCTACTGTTCCTCATAGGCTTGTAGTGAGCACCTCATACAAGTGCGCATGGAAACATATTTTGTAAGTCAGAAAGTATTACCTCAATATAAGACTTGGCATTGGGTTATATTGAGCAGAGTGCATTCTTATTTTTCACACACAAAATTTATTTTGTACTTCCCACGTTCTTAGTTAACTCCGTTCCACAGATTCCTTGAGGGCCATTAAGAACCACTGGCAGGGGCTGCAAGTTCTCTTTCTTTTTATTAGTGTTTTTGTTTTCCTGGTATGTCAGGGAAATTATATTTTATGTCATTTTGACCTGACTTTACTGTTGCTGACTATGGCTCATACCTTTCTGAAAAGTAATCTAGTAAAGGGAAAAGCAGACATTTTTCATCCTAGAAAGTCCTATGTGTCTGCCACATCGCTCTGAGCAACAGTGATGGGATTTCCAAATTCTTATCAGTAAGGGAACAACAGAGTCTTGGGGGAGGGCCAGGGAGGCCCTAGGGAAGGAAGTCTGTGAAGAATATGTAGGAAAGAGAGGGGAAGAAAATAGAAATTCTGGCGGGTCTTTAACTACACTGTGCGCATCCTGCCCAGGTGGATGGAGTATTAGAGGATTATGTGCAGAGAGATTGCTTTAATATTTTGGCTTTGCATTCCAACAAATTATACCATCCCCTCAAAGCAGAACTATCTGGTTTGACCTGGGAACTTTCTGCATATAAATGTAGTTGTGGGAAAGTTTTAAAGAAGAAAACGGATGTAGTTTTGAAGTCGGGATGGGAGCCATTTGAGCACTGACTGTTTATAAGGATGGGGTCAAATCAGCTGTTATTGAGAGTTCTGCTTCCTTAGAACGTGCCACTCCCTATATACAGGACTGCCCTGCTGTGGGTATGGATTGCTGTAAGCAAAGGCACGAGGTGTAACACCTCCAGTGGACACACCGAGGAGCCTTTCCATATAGATGACGTCACTTAAAGGAGCTCTGCCAGAATTCAGGATATGACTGGCTAGCAAATATCATTTACCCATGGATTTGCAGAGGTATAGGGAAAGGTAAGAATACACACACACTCACACACACGCACGCACGCACGCGCGCGCGCCCACACACACGCATGCATGCACGCTATTGGGTTTAGCTTTTAGGTAGAGGTAGATAGGTAGCACATTGTGCCACAGACTTGACCTCATTGGAAATAGCCAGTATGCTTAAAAGCCAAGGACTAGGAGAGGGTCACTCTCTAGGACCTGAGTATCTGGGCCATTCTTGCTAAGTATATTAAGGGGGGCAAAACTCTGGTCATTCTTTACCATTTCCCAGGACTGTGTTTACCCTGAGCAGCCTTGCGGGATATGGTAATTGCTTTTTCTGGGGTCCTGAACTGGATAGCCTGCTGCCTACCTCAGATTAGATGTTCTCTATCGATGCTGACTGTCCCTCATTTGTGCTGCAAACCCACGGTGGGCACAGCCTCCCCTGGGCCCACAGCGCTGCTCCTGTGGGACTTGAAGAGCAGAGGAACACAAGCTTCTCACTGTGCCATGGAGTAAAGAAGTTCTTTGTCTTTAATCCAGGAGTCTCATCAGCTGCTAGCACCCTTGAGATAGTGAGCAGGCGCAGGTGGTAATTCACTTGTGAGTGAAAAAGAGGAAGGAAAAAAAGGAAGGACATGACTGCTCCTAAGCATGGTGGAGGAGTAGGTTTGTTGTAGATAAAAGGGAGAGCATAGTCAGAGTGGACATGACCAGACTGAGCCGGGCCATGTGAGGAGAGAGGGGCCAGGGAGAGCGAGATGGGTAGCCTGGGCCAAGAGACTGGCGTGGCCAAAACGGCTGAGTTAAAACAGGGCCAGAGGAGCTGCGGGAAGGGCAGCCCAGCCCCTGGGCTGGAGAAGTTTAGGGTAGGGGAAGGCGTATGCCAGTCATACCCTATAACAGGTAGGGATTGAAGGATGTTGGGAGAACCTGGTGGCCAGGTCCACTTTGATATGTTAAATAGGCATCTCAGCCGTGTGTCCAGGGTTTGCAGCCTAACAACTTGTACAGGGAAAAAGCAGATTCCCTTGCCTGACCCTTGTTCTCAATTGGCTGTCTTGGGTCTAGATCTGTCGATTTTAGGTTATCTGGACACTTGGCTGAGCACCATTTCCCCATTTTTATTTCTGTAGAGCTGCATACTGTAGTCCCAGTTACTTAGCTGTATCGGCTGGTTTTGTCTTCGATTTTTGTTCATGTCATTGTCTTTCATGTATAGAAAGGGAAAACTATTGATCCTATTAAAGCGACATCACATTTTGCAAATGCAGCTCTTGATTCTACATGGGAGGGAGAAACTGGTGAGTTTCTAGAGAGAAAGTAATAGCTAGGCGTGAGCTTGTATGTAGGAGTCATGAACTAGATGCTTATAGGGCATATAGGGCATATATTCTTGAATGACAGCTTTACCATGTTCCTGTGTTGTGTGTATGCCACCTGGACCACATGAGTGACACTGTTCTGAGTTCTGGGAGTTAGAACATCAGCTCCGGAATAGGTTTCTCTTCTGTTCTCCCTAATTCGGATCAAGCATCTCATCACATTTTTTCCTCTAGTTTATCTAACTATTGTGTGTGCATGGAGGTCAAAGGACAACTGGTGGGACTTGGTCCTTTGTTTCTATGTTTTGGGTTCCAGGGATTGAACTCAGGTTGTCAGGCAGTGTCCTTCCCTACTGGGTCGTCTTTCTGACCCCAAGTACCTCATCTGTTAAATGGGTAATCTCATCTACTAGGACAGCTAAGAAGGAAAAAGGCCAAATGTGATTGAGCGGCGAGTGCAGGTCTGCACTCGAGGATGGGTCTGCAGGGATGGTTGTTAGAAGTGTATGTGACACACACCTTTAATCCAGCACTCAGGAGGCAGGGAGATCTTGTGAGTTTGAGGCCAGCCTGGTCTACAAAAGGAGTTCCAGGACATCGAGGACAATACAGGGAAACCCTGTCCTGAAAAACAAAACAAAATAAATGTATGTTTGATCAGACATGGCAGTGAGCTGTTTTTTTTTTTTTTTTTAATGCAAATGCATGGAAATTGCACAAGCGGATTGTTTCCATTCAAATGAGAACCTAGAGTGTTATCCCCACTTCACTGTCAATGTCCCAGCTCGAGGCTGAGTTTTCCGCTTCCTCCTTTCATGGGAGTACACTCAAAATCTGAGATTCCCTCAGGGCCTTTTTCTTTTTAACTTGCCAAAACGTAATCTAGAATTAAAACCCCTGAACACCCCAAAACAAAACAAAACCCCCACCAAAAATACCCAAGATGTACAAAGTAACGAAATTGATTTTCTTGAGTGGTTTATAAATGAATATGAAAGGTCATTGATGAACCAACTTCCTGAAATTCTTTTAGTAGTGGGCTCCTCACAGGATGAAGCGTGTGATTTTCCAGAGTCTCGGTCAGAAGGGCCTGGTGAGCATATTCGCTCTATTCCATTCTTCTTCAGGCCAGGATCTTTATGGTCCCTGTTGGATTGGGACAAGTATGTGCTTCCAGCCAGCTCCACAATCTGATTGGAATTGGTCCCAACCAGTTGGTACCTATCATTGCTTCAACCTGTGAAAGTCACTGTCTTTGATGCCAGCAACCGGTGACAAGTTTGCCTCAAGACTCTGCCACGTGTTTGGAAACACAGGCCATTTTCCACTTTTGTGATCACAAAGCAGGTGTAGGGACCTTAAACATGGTTGGGTCTGGTGTTTCCCAGCCCTGATCTTGTCCTGGTCAAGTGGATTATTACTTCCTTGAAAACGATTTGCTTGGGAAAAAAAATCAAAACAAAAAAACCCACAAGTCTATTTAAGAAGAAGACCTAGAATTATTGGAAATGAAAACTGCGTGATAAGAATATGAGACAGTCATGTAAAAAGTATACTGAAAATAAAATGCTGTGAAATTCTAACTAGATGATGATGATTCTCTGAACTTGAGATCTGCCTTTAGCTTGCTAAGGAAGGAGATTATGGGGGGCTGGGGAGACAATAGTGAAAAACTATGTCTGTGGTAGACTGCAGTCAAAGAGTTAGGCTATCTCTGCCTGCATCTATGCCTTTGGGCAGTACTGTGGTCTTGGTCATGTGACTCACTTTGGTCAATGGGCCATGGCAAACATCATTCTGGCAGTAGTTTGTAAGGTACAGGCACATGGGGGCTTTCCTTTTCTTCTTGTTCCTTGGGCCAGTGTGTAAGCAAGCCTTCTGGATATTGTTGGTAGGCACTCCACTACTGCAGCCAACAGCCAACCAACGACTAGATGTACGATCCACACTCTGGTCACTGTGTGAGCGGGCTAGCTGTAGCAGTGAGCTTGTCGAAGATCAGATGGCTCGGGTCAACAGAACCAGTCAATCTGTCACCAGAACAAAACTAATAAGTATTATGCCATGAAAATATTTCATGGTGCTTTGTTGTTCAGTGAAAGTCAAGACTGCCTTAAAACATGGGCTGGAAAGAGCTCAGGAAGGAAAGTGCTTCCTGTGTAAACATCAGGACCTGAATTAAATCCTAGAACCCGTGTGAAAAAGCTTGGTGTGAGAGTGTGTACTTAGAATCCCAGTGCTGGGGAGGTGGAGACAGGTGGATGTCTGGCACTTGCCGGCCTGCCGGCCTAACCTACTTGGGGGAGTTCTAAGCCAGTGAGAGACCCTGTCTCAGAAGAGGTAGATGACACCTTAGGAACAACACCCGAAGTTGTCCTCTGACCTCCACATGCATGCGTACTGGTGCGTAAGCCCCACCCCCAGCTTAAATTCAGGTTTGTGCCACGTGGCTCATTAAGCAGACTCTCAGCCCGGTGTCTTCACTGTAGGTGTTGAGTATGGCCACCTCAGCAGAGACCCACATCACACTCCAGGAAGCACTGATCCATTCCCAGCTCTGCTTTTTGGGCTGCACACCTGATGGCCGGGAGAGGTGAGGTACTGTTACTCCGATTTCATATGTAGCTCATGACAAAGATTATCCTAGACCGCAAGCCCTTTGTGTGTAATCTGAGTTTATGTCCCGAGCACTTCACTGCCTTCAGGATTGGCGTGTTTAATCACATTAAGGTGATGAGTAGGGTTTTAGGGAGTTATTATGTCAGCTTATGTTATCTTTATCCTCTCGTGAAGGCAGTAGAAATCAAGTTAGCCCACAGAGTCGGAAAATGTTACCTAAAACATTTTGGATTATCTTGTGTCGTGGACTGAGTGGTGCCCTGTACCCCAAAGATATGCCAAAGCCTTACCTGCCTGTACCTGCCAGTGTGACCCTGCTGGAAAAAGGATCTCTTCATAGATGCCATCGTATTAGGATGAGCCAAGCTGGATTATGGTAAGCCTAAATCCAGTGAGTCTTCATAGGGAGAGAGATTGGGACATAGAGACACACACAGGGCAGGGCAGGCGGGTACCTGGAGATGAAGGCATAAGTTAGTGTTATCCCTGCTGCCACACAGGCAATGGCAGCATCTGCTGGCCATGACTGTAGACCAGGGGCGAGCAAGAGAGTATTCTTTCCTAGAGCCTTCCAAGCAGAATCTGGCTCTGCCTTGATTGTGAACTTTAACCTTTGGAACTGTGTGTGTGTGTGTGTGTGTGTGTGTGTGTGTGTGTGTGTGTGTGTGTGCATTGTTTTAAATGACCAGTGAATGCCTTTCTACAGCCATACTGGAAAACTAGCAGAAATTGATATACAACACAGGGAGGCTGGAGATTTAAAAGCAAAAACTAACCCCATTTCTCCCCTGGAAATAAGTTATTGATAGAAAGTGCCTGCATGCCTGTCCCTGGTGTTGTCCCATCCCCCTAAGCCCCCAGAGCCGAGAATGTGATTGAAGTGCCTGTGGTCTGGGGTTTCTCTCCATCAGCAAAGGAAGTGATCTCGCCACACATTCCCTCCGGACCACTCTTTCTTGTGTAGGAGAGTGAGTCTTTCAGGCAGGATCTCTTCCAGGGTTCATAAAAAATGTACAAATTCAGTCCTTGTGCAGGAGTTAACATTCACCCAAAGAATTTGCCGTCCACACGTTTCATCCTCTCTCCTCGCGGAATCATTTCTTGGAGTGGGAACAGATATACTCAGAAGCGACACTACACCCCTCCCAACTCCCTCCCACACCAGACCCCCAGTTGTGTGGTGATCTGAATGCTGGTCCTCCTTCTCTGCAGGAAACGACATTGAGCTCAGTGAATTGCCACCTTCTGCTTCAGCAGCTCAGCCTCCTCTTCCCCTTGGTTGCCTTATTCGCAATCCATTTACCGTCATTTGCATGCTGAGGTCTTTATCCTCGGCATCAAGTGTTAATGGACGTTTAGAGAAGCTGCATCCAGGCAATTTGCTTAGCTTCTGAAAGCCTTCTCTAGCTAATCCAGAGAAGCCCACTGCTCTGGGGACCCTGGTTTTTCTGATTCCCTTTCCTGACAGATGCCGGAATTATTTTCTTACACCTTTTTGTGAGTTGTTCTTGTGTGCTTAATTCTATTAGTGGCTTATACCAGACATGAAAGTCATTTACTATTAAAATCAAGTGCCGTCATCTCAAAAAGAAAATCCCAAGGCCTCTGCTCCTTCTGAACTTCCAACCAGCAGCAGAGCTGATGCACAAATAAAAACCTTCACATTCATTGTTTTCTGTCAATCTCGTTTCTTGCTGGGGAAGTGTGAAAGCGTGTTCGGTAAAGGAGGCCATGAGGTGAATTAGATCATCCACCATGCTGGTGTAAGGTCGGCCCTGATGTTGCTGCCTTTGCTGGTGACTCCCACCTGCCTCTGGAGAACCCCTCACCTCTTCTGCCTCAAGTGCTAATCTGTTAGTGGCCACCTACGTACTCATCTGCTAAAAGCACTTCCCAGCTGCTCTGCAGCCAGTTGGTCATGTGACCTAGTTATGGTTCGTGATGAGTAATTAGAAGTTGGCTGGGAACTTCCGGGAATATTATTTCTTTTTAATATAGGCATGTTTCTCACCTCTTCCTGACTCCATTCTTTTTTTCTTCCCAGGCTATCTATGAAATGTCTGGAGCAAGAAAAATCATCAGGTGACTTGAAGTGACAGCTAAGAGAATTGTAGAGACCGTGTGCTGATGCAGTTAGCCAACACCAGGAACCTTTTTTATCATCCTTCCTTTATCCCAGACTTCCTCCATGAAGAAATCCAATGCTCGTTTTAGCCATAACACTCTCTTAAGACTTCCGCTACATTCAGTTGGACTCCATTGCCACCTTGGGGGGTCCCAAGAATCCGGGGTGCCATAGATTTTATGATATGTGCAGTTGGAAGGACTATACACCAGCAGTGAGGATGGGCAGGGCTCACACATGGCGTACACATCATCCTTTTCTTGTATTCTCAACTCACCCTCTGGTTGAGGGTTTTGTTGGTGCTCTGGTTTGGCGTAAGAGGCCAGAACTCACAGCCTAGAGAAATCACGCCATGTCCCGTCTGTCGCTCTCTCTGTGGCAGGGGTTAAAATAACCCTGGTGTGCTTGGGTTTTGTAGGCATTGGTTAATGGTCTTACCTGGTAGCTTGGTCCTTTCTGTTCCTTTGTCACCTAGGCTACCCCAGACCAAATCACATGGCATAAAACTTCTTGTCAGACCCCCACAACTTATAAAACCCATGGCCATCTTTTCCTTCAGGCAACCTCTCATGGCCAGCTTCTGTGCTCCCGTCACCCTCTCATGACAGTCTCTCTCCTGTCCCTTGGGATGAAGTTCTTCACCAGGTTTGAAAGGGAAGCCTCTCCTTTCCTTTAAGGATTTGTTATGCTGTTTTTAATATATTATGCTTTTTAAAAATACTCCTCCGCCACAGGCCCTGATCATGCTCCCCCTCCTACTAAGCCTCCCCAGTCTTGATGGGCAATTATGTGTCAACTCCTTCCACAAACCAACAATAGTGCCTCCCGCACCCCCTATATATCTAGCAGTCATGTGGATTTGATTTGGGGGGCACTGCTTTTAATGAACAACTTCTTCGTCCTTTCCTTACTAATTTCCCACTGTTTGAAAGAAAGGAAACCCCAACTCAGACAAAGATATCTTAGTGGTCTTTGTGGGGGGAAACATGTATCTCTAAGGGACTTGGGAAGTATGAAGTTTTGGGAGTCGACAGAATGTCACTTTTGTACACATCATTCTGACGAAGGACCTACAAAAAAAAAAACCAAGAACGTAGCTGGCCTGACTCATCTCTTCTCTCCATGGGCTCTCTAAAAGTTTGTTCCAGAATGCTTAAGTTATTATTTGCTACCACAGTCTAAAGGATGGGCGTGCACAGGGGCTCATTAAATGATTCAGCTGGGGCCCGTGGGTTTTAGAATCTGTGAGCGACATGGACTCCTGTGTGGTAGAGAACTCCACGATTGCATTGGGACTTTTTTAGGGCGGGGTGCCCTCTCTCCAAACCCCTGCTGTGTGAGCTTCCTGCGTGGATAAACAAATGAAGAGCCATCAGAGATAGGGCACTAATGACAGACCCAATGAGTTTCATAAGGGTTACCTACAGGAACGTGGTCAACCATGAGCGACTGCACCACGGAGGAAGACGTCTCAGCAACTTTAACTGCCTATTTGTCATTGGGGAGGGGCACAGGGGACTCATGAGTTACTTTTCTCTAGTAACTGTTAACTGTCTATAAATCCTGGAGGATTCGTATGGACCTCGTGCGTGCTTCTCGCTCTGTGATTGAATGGAAATGGGTCCAATCTTGTGCACGCCTCCTGTGGATAACTGACAGCTGCTGAGAGTTCAAGAGGCCAATGGGCACGCTGTTTCCAGAGGGCAACACTCTAGAACTGGGGTGGGCAGTGTTCAGGGAGTGGAGGGAGTCCTCTTACAAGGGCTCAGGACTTCCTTGAGCCTGGCTTTGGTCAGGTCTGGGGGCTAATATCTGCTTATAAGTGAGTACCTATCATGTTTGTCTTTTTGGGTCTGGATTACCTCACTCTAATGATTTTTCTGGTTCCTTCCATTTGCCAGCAAATTTCATAATGTCATTGTTTTTAACAGGTGAGTAATACTCCGATGTGTAGCGTACCACATTTTCTTTTCCACTCTTCAGTTGAGGGATGTCTAGGTTGTTTCCAGTTTCTGGCTACTACAAATAGAGCTGGTATGAACATAGTTGATCAAGTGTCCTTGTGGTATGGTAGAGCATCCTTTGGGTATATGCCCAGGAGTGATATAGCTGTGTCTTGAGGTAGATCTATTCCCAGTTTTCTGAGAAACTGCCATATTGATTTCCAAAGTGGCGGTACAACTTTGCACTCCCACCAGCAGTGGAGGAGTGTTCACCTTGCTCCACATCCTCCACATCTTAGCTATTCTGACAGGTGCAAATTTTTCTACATTCTTATCCCCAGCTTAGAGATGAAGTGCTCTGGAGAGGGACACATGGGAACAGGCTTGTGCTGTTTAAGTGTTTGTAACATGGAGAATCCAAGCTCCATCTCCTTGATCTCAGCATGTATTGGTCTCCTCTTTGACCTCAAATGGGTCCATGGAATCTTCTAAATGCTTAGTTGCTTTTGTATACCTGTTACAGTCAAGGCAGGCTCACCCCCATTCCTATCTGAGCCTGAGGCTATCTTGTGATAAAAACTCAGAATCCATTGCACTGCTTTTTGATAAAGAAGGGGATAGGTTGGGTTGATGCCAACATGTATCTATTCCTTTGATTTTCCAGTCTAGAGAGTAGATGGGACAATGCTATTTTCTTGAAAAAGACATGAATCAATGTTTGTAGAAGATCAACTATGAGTATCCAAAACTTATTGTTCATCTACCTACCCACCTGTCCACCTACCCATCCATCCATCCATCCATCCATCCATCCATCCATCCATCCATCCATGTATCCAAGTATCCAATCCAATCCAGTCCAGTCCATCTATTCATCTACCCACCCATCTGTCTATTTATCTGCACACCCACGCACCCATCCATCTACCTATCTGAGCATCCAGTCCATCCATCCAACCACCTGTCTACTCATTCACATATTTGACAAGCAGGTGTTTATGGAGCTTCCATCATGGTGCTCCATTAAGCCATGTGCTATAGACTACCTGAGACATGCCCCAGAAGGAGAGTGGGGGGTGACCTCAGGAAATGGGATGGTTATTTCAGGTCCCATTTAGACTTCAGAAAAAAGCAAGGGATTAGTGTTGAGGGCTGGATTTGGGGAGCCTGAGCTTGTTCATTGCTTCTGTGTCATTCATTGTCCTGTGTTTTTCTTAAGCTAGATACAGCCTCCTTCCTCTGTGTCTCCTTAGAACACTCACTGCTAAACACTCACTGCTGTTTGCTTCATATGGATGGGCAGCTGTGAAACTGGGCAAGGCTATTTATCAGTTGCTCAGCCTCTCAACAAAGCCCACTCTTTCCATCACATGGTTCTGTCTTGTTAGCACAGGCTGCTGCTAATGAGCCATCATCTCCCATTCTCACAACTGCTCCATCTTTGGGTCTTCTCCAGTTATCAGGCCTGAGTGGAGGCACAGAAAAGAGCAGTCACTTCCCCCAGGTCACACAGCTAATCAGTTACAGTTAGGACATTCAAGCCTGAGGCTGTAAGACTCCCGAGTTCCTCTTGTATTCCCTTTCTAGCTGGCACCTCCCCCTGATCTCATGGAGCCATTCTCAAAAGCTATGTATAGTAGGAAGCTGGTTTAAAAAATGAAAAACAGCCAGGCAATGGTGGCGCATGCCTTTAATCCCAGTACTTGGAAACAGAGGCAGGAGGATCTCTGAGTTCGAGGCCAGCCTGGTCTACAGAGTGAGTTCCAAGACAGCCAGCACTACACAGAGAAACTCTGTCTTGAAAACAAACAAACAAACAAACAAACAACCCCCCAACCCAAACCAAACAAAACAAGACCAAAAAACACTCCCCCCAAACAAACAAACAAACAAACAAACAACAATAAAAAAAAACAAAAACAAAACCCAAATCCCAAAGTCAAAATCAAACCAAACCATTGAGAGCAGAGGTAACAGGGAAACTATGTCTCATCTGTAGGGCAGCCTCTGTGTATGGGCACACCAAGGAATGATGGGAAGGGAGGCTCCACCTGAGACTTGCTGATTGCTGTGCTGGGGCTAAGAATGTGTGACCCTTCTATTAGCTCTTGGGCATTTCCCAATGCTACCACTTTTTCCTAGTCCTTAGCTTCCTCCCGAATGTTTGCCTCACAGTTGTTGCTCTAAGCCCTAGCTGGACCCTCCTGACCTGTACTCAACCCCTCAGACCTAAACCCAACTGCTTGGTCAAACCAGTTGAGTGTCTGACTGCTTCAGTGAGGAAAGCTGTCCAGGGACCAGAGTATAAACCAATGTCTTGTCGGGACCCTAGCCCAAGTCCAGAACGACTAGCCCGGAGGAGATCTCTAGAAATGGCTGTTTGTTCTCTGCAACATAGTATCCTAGCTATGGCTTCCTGCCCAATTTAGAAAAGAAACAAAAGAAACAAAACTGTAGTTTTTTTTTTTTTTTTTTTTTTTTTTTTTTTTTTTTTTTCTGATGACTTCTCAACACTCCCCTATAAACCCTGATGCTCTGGGCTGGAATCCATAAAGGCAAATTTTGCACAGTGGGCCACAGGGTACAGGAACTCTTGGGCTTGTGTCTCTTCTGATCTGATTACATTTCTAGACCAAATCACCTTCGTTTCTCACCTCCTAATTGATTTCTCTGTCGCAGCCTCTACCAAAGTTCTCCCTTTCCTCAGCAGCTACTCCCATCCTTCTGAATTGTGAGTCTGATTGGGTCACCCTTCTGCTCGACGGCCCCTAATGGCTTTTTATTGTTCCGAGAAGAGCCAAAGTCTTGCCAGTGGCCTCGGATGATTGAGGGCGGGGGCTGGACAGCAATTGTTTTGGGCTTTGCAGGGCATGATGTCTGCATACACGTCTGTTGTAGCGTGAGAAACGTCATGGAGAATGAGGGAAGGCATGGGTGTGGCTACGTCCTGGCACAAGAAGGAGTAGGAATCTGGGGTTGGATCTGGTTTATAACCGGCAAGCTCCTGTCCCTTTTAGGGATTTAGCCTATGATACCCCTTGACCTTTTGGCCTTCTGCTCCTGTCCCGTGTTTCAGCCTCATGGGCCCCAGCAAAATCAGCAAACGTTTGCTTGGACCTTGACACTGGCTGTGGTCAATGTAGATCATTCTTCCGCTGTGACTTTGAGTGGTACATTTGCTTTGTTCCTGTTTGCAAATCATTGCCAAGAGCCATTCCTCCCTGATCACTTCATCTGAAATGGCAAGATTCACTTTCGGCACGCCATGCCATCCTCTTGACACTGCTTTCTTCCGCTGCGAGACTTTTGCTACCACCTGACATTGCCACCCAATGCATGAATCAATGATTCTTTGGGGGGAGGGGTTATTACCACGTGCCTCCTTCACGCCAAGCAGGGAGCTGAAATTCCACTAGAGAACAAAACAAAGGCTTTGTTATCATCATACAGGAGTAGAGCTTAAATAAACATAAATATGGGAGCTAGAGATAGCTCTGGGCAAAATTAAGCTGGACAAGGGGACAGGTTGTGGGGATGCAACTCTCCGTCCCCACTCCCCCGTTCCCCACACTGTGCATTTGCCTTCTGAGTTACAACAAGCTTTCGATCCTTACCTCTGCTGCAGTCAGAATGTGACAAGAAAAAAAAATCAAGAAAAAAAATCACAGAGCCGACAGGGGGCGCCACAGCTCTTTAAAGAGGTGCGATCCAGACCCGGCAGGCAGGCTTCTGAACAACGCAGGAAGGGAGCTGAAGGCTGCAGTCTAGGGACTGGGAAGTTGGAAGTTATGGGATGTAACAGGATCTGAACACCACAGCAGCCGCACCGCAAGTGTTTTCTATGGAGCATTGCCTAAGCTACGGGGCCTTGCGGAACAATGCGCTTCTAAGTTAGATGCTTAATAAATCAGCCAGGCATGCATTATTATGCCGCAATGGAGCCCTTGTTGTGTCTTAATGCTCAATTATCCAGTGCAGAATCTGGGTCGGGCTTTCTATCATCTTGGACGTGTGGCGGGAACTGGCCCAGGTCTAATTGCTCTACACGGGAGCGGATGCTTTTGCTTCTTAGCAAAGCGAGACACTCGGATTGATATTTAAGTTGAACGGAACTCACTTCAAGTCACAGGTTAGGAGAACTAGACCTTGACACAGACTGTCCTTAAGGTGGTCCTACACCAGTTGGCTGGCAGTTCACAAATAGTTTCTTGCCCCAAATCTTAAGATGAGTGAGAATTGAAGCTTCCGGTCTGACTACCGCCTCTGGGTCCTGTACTAGCTTCTATCTGTCACATTCTCAGGACATCGTGGTGTCCTTCCTATGCCTGTGGCAGGGGCCATAGACAGTAACGACTTCCCACTCTGACTCTTAAGTTAGTTACCAGCCAGAAGAAGCCTCATTTATTTGAACACAAATGGATAATCAATTAAAAAAGAGCCAAACAAAGAAACCCTGACTTTTATATTTTATGGACCTCTGGTGACGTGGGCCGTGGGCCCAGCGGCCTCATGTTCTCAGATTAAAAGCAGGAGCAAAACCACACCATGTTGTTGAACTCTGCCTGCCGGCTCTTGGCTCTTCTAGCATTCTCTGGAGTGGAGACAGGCAGGCACAGCAGCTGGAGAGCAAGCCTCCTGGCTTGAGGGCTCCTTTGCTGGCTTTTATATGCGATTTACATACATCTACATAGTCCATGCTCTGTCCATGTCTTTGCTAGTTCATTCCCTCCTCAGAGGGTCAAAGATGTGCCAGAGTCCCCCAGGACTACAATTTCTGTTAGGATTCCATGTAAGAGTCTGCTCATTGGGGTCCTAACCTGTTGTTTGTCTGCAAGGCTGACTCTATTTACAAGTGCCGGGGGATATAGCCCATGTGATTGCAGTGGTTCTGTGTGCCCTTTGGATTTCTACATCAGTGCTTGAAGAGGAACAGTCCTAGATGAGAAATGGGAATCAAACCCACAATGAGACATTGCTACTCACAAACTAGGAAGTTGGCGGCTGGTGAGATGGCTCAGCGGTTAAGAGCACTGACTGCTCTTCCAGTTCCAGGTTCAATTCCCAGCACCCTCATGGCAGCTAACAACTGTCTGTAACTCCAAGATCTGACACCCTCACACAGACAGACATGCAGGCAATATACCAATGCACATAAAATAAACATAAATAAATACATTTAAAAAAACCCCAGGAAGTTGGTTAAAATGATAAAAGATTGATAATGCTAAGAGTTGACAAGAATATGGGTCAAGCAAACTTCTCATATGTAGTTGGTAGAGTATAGATTGGCAAGGTCACTGTAGAGGATCGCCATACAGGAGCATTTAGAGGTAAATGCATTGCCCCCGGTATGCAAGATATTGTGCTCTGAGGTCTTTCTCCATGGAGTGCTTATGCCTAGTGAGATACATGTCCCAGGATATTTATTCAGAATAGCAAAATATTGGAAACTGTCCAAGTGGACAAACAAACTATCAAAATGTGTGTAAAAATGGGCTGTGCTCTTGCAGTGGAAATAGTACACGGCAAAGAAAAAGGAAGAGTGTTGTGTACATTGAACAACACAGATGAATGCACGGATGCAACTATGGCAACAGAAAACGGACACAAGAGCATCCGTACTACAGCATCCTATGTGTGTGAAGAGCAAGACCAGACAAGCTCATCTGTAGAGACGGGAGTCAGACCCTGCTTACCTCTGGGGAGGAGAATGGGCCAGGAAGGGACATGCTGGAGCCTGCTGGGGAGACAGGAATGCCCTATCAGTGTGTAAAAGTCCATCTAGCCTCCTGAAGTTTGGACACTTTACAGTGTATCTGTCAGACTTACATAAAACTAAAGAACAAGAGGGATCTGGGTGAGGAAGTCTGCAGGATCCTTCTGGTACTGGGCCCTACTCTGACTTCCAGGACTTGGCCTTTGTTTCCAAAGTCCTAACATCACTTACTGCATGGACTCTGTTGTTCCGTAGCCAGACATCAGCTTAATGTTCCAACATGCTCCGAGCCTGTCATCTGCCTCTGCGATTTGAATAATATATTCCTACCTTTCAGGTGTGCCTAACTTCACACTCAGCGGAGGCTGACAGTTTGGTCCATGGCCTTTAGCCCATGCTCACGAGAAGATGGTCGGGAGGTCTTTGTCATTCCCTTGATAAGCTTTCCAGAGATACTGCACTGGGACACCTGGAGAGGAAGCTCTCCAGGTTGCTGGACACACTGCTATGGATTGGACAGCCCTACGGAATCTCATTAGAATGCATAGAGATATCTGGACTTCTTTGGGCTAGGAGAGTTCTTGGAAGCTGAAGACCTAAACAGACCTTCTTACATCCTTTCCTTTGGACTAGGGGTCGCAAAACCCCAAGCGGGCTAATGGTGCTCCCCTGGCTCTTTCTTACCCTGTGGTAGACATTAATAATCAATTGTAGCACCTTTCTAATAAGAGTAAGTGGGAAAGTACTCCAAGTTATTGCAAGGGAACAAAATGTGCAATTAAGGCTGCAGAAGAGCTGCCCTGTTCCCGCCTGTGTACATGCGTTTGTGTATGTACAGGTGTATACATGTTTGTATGGATGTCACATCCTGACACCGGGTTTCTTCCTCAACCATTCTCCATTTTGTTTCTGAGACTGGCTCTCTCACTGAACCCTAGAACTCACTGGTTTGGCTGGGCTGATTGGTCTGCCCTCCCCACCCCGACCCCCGTGATCCTCATGTTTCTGCTTTCCCAGCCCTAGGTTATAGACACCACTGTGCCTGGCTTTTTATGCCAGTGCTGAGAATCTGAACTCAGGTCCACCAGCTTGCACAGCAAATATTTTACTGACTAAACTGTCTCCCCACCCTGCCCTGCTCTCGGAAGTCCTGGACCTCTTCCCAAAGCATGACTGTAGACTTACCGTACACCAGCTGCAAAGGGCATGAGAGACACAGAGTCCTAGTCCTAGACCAGGTTCCCTAGAAACCAATGGAAAAAGGAGAACTTGTTTGAGTCAGGAAAGGGCCAGAGGTGAGCGAAGTATGAAATCTCAGGCAAAGGGACCCTGGGAGTGATGTTTCTCAGAGAGAAGGAACACAACGGAGTGGTCAACATAAGATCGAGAGAGAAGAGAGAGAGAGAGAGAGAGAGAGAGAGAGAGAGAGAGAGAGAGAGAGAGAGAGAGAGAGAGAGACAGAGACACAGAGACACAGAAACAGACAGAGAGACACAGACAGAGACATAGAGAGACTCTGAAGCTTCAAAGGCCCAGGGAGAGATGAATCCCCAGGCCCTCCTGAAGGGCTGTGTGTACAGGAAGTACCCCACTAGCTCCAGGGAAGTCTTGAAAAGTGGAGCCCCAGGTGTGGCTGTGGAAAGCAAACGGGACCTATGGAAAGGTGAAACATGAATACACTCCCCCACTGAAGGTAATTTCAAAAGACAAAACCTAGCAAGATGCCATGTCAGCACAGCACAGCAGTCCTTAATCCTTGCCTGCTCTGGGGGTGGGGCAGGGAGAGAAGGGTCTTCATGGTCTGTGCCAGTTGGACACACCACTGTAAGGAATGGAGAAGGGCTGAAGGGTCAGGTGTTACTTATAGGTGCCCCCATTTATATAGGTAACTCTGGGAGATGCCGGGCCCCTAGGGCTCCTGCGAGACCCCCTGGATTATAAACACCATGTGGTTCCAGAACCTTCCACACTCTGTGAAGCAGACAGAGACACAATGGTCAAGAGACACGAAGGACACACTCTCCAGCGTGTTAACTCACTTGGCTTTCCCGGTTGGGTGGCGTGCCACTGATTGCACGCATCCACGGCTGGGATGTGGAACGCAAGGAGCCTGTGTTCGCCTCCCACCTTCCAGCCATTCTCGCCTTGCTCAAAGTGAAGAATGTTTTGGTTTCTTTTTCTTCTTCTTTTGTTCAAAAAGTTGTGGAGTGTGGACACCTGGCCCAGGTTTCACCACCTGCTGCCTGTTAAAATTCTTTAACCTCTCTGGACCCCGGTTTCCTCGTTGGCAGTTAGAAAGGAATAGGCCTGACTCGCCACGCTGGCCCTTACTTGGGAGTCGTGTGCTGCTCTGGCTCCGGGTTGTGGGACTCATGTTTCTTTGTTCATTAGGAACAAAGAACAGGACTTAAAATTTAAAAGTTGTACCATAGTTTAACATCAATACCTTCGTTTTTTAGGCAACATTTTTCCTTAAGAGGAGGGAGCTGGCTGGAGTAAAGAGACCTGTTTTTTTTTTTTTTTTCTGTCTTTTTTAAACATTAAAGCCCCTGTCTTCAGGGAAGACGAGGCCGTTGGATGTGTTTTGAATGTTTTAAATCAAAGCCTGCCGAGGGATGGAGAGCTATAGCTTTCAATAAGCACCTTCTTGTAGTCATCTGAAGACTTTCGCTTATAAGGGTAATGGAATCTTCAGAAACCCTAGGAGACATGCCAGAAAGAAGTCATACACATCAGTGGAATTTTCCTAAACGACCCCCCTCCCCATTGGCCCCTCAGGAGGGTCTCCTCCACAGATTCCAAAGATATCTGCAGCCTCCTTGGTTTGTCTGGGAGATGGAGAACCTTCCACGCAGATCTCCCCACCCACAGATCTCAGGCCTGTTGTTGACCGCCCTGGCTCCTGGAGCCTGAGTTCCCAGCACGCACTAGGGTGACTGCTGAGTGGCAAATGTTTCTATTGGAAGTCCAGGGGTCGGGGGCAGCTGCTGGTTCCCCGAGTTCTCACAGAGCTGCTTTAGTGAAAGTAACAGAACAAATGTAGTACTCCTGGATGATATATGCAGGCTTCTTTTAAATACGGAATCTGAAGCCTGGGGTTTGCAGGGTTCGGTCTGATGCTGTGAAATCTCTGTGTGCAGGCCCCAACACACCACACATGCCTGGCTTCTACTTGGGAGGGAGATGGGTAGAGCTGGCTTCTTCCCTTTTATAGGTTTTCTTGAGATGCTGCCAAAATTCATTCCAAGCTATTTAAAGATTAAGAAATGCATTTTTGAGAACTTGATTTGATGTAATTTCAGGAAAAGACAAATGCGTCTAGAGAAGACAACGCAGAAACCCTCAAAGACCCAGTTGAAAGAATGAGTTGATGTTTAATTAAAAGCAGTGGGCACGAATGGATTCTGCACATTTTCGGGGATCAGGTTACCTGGAAAGAAAGGAAAATTGTGGATGGGTATAATATAAACAAAAAGGGAGTTCAAATGAGGACTTTAAGAAATTAAAATCAAAAGGGACTCTTCAAAAAGAGTGTCCATCTTGGGTATTAACCTCCAACATCGAAATGAAAACAATTTTGAAAAGCTTAAAAAAAAAAAAAGGCAACCCACATTTGGGCATTCTTCAGATCTCTTGGCCTCCAGCTTTCTGTGGGAAGCTAGGCTTTCCCATCCTTTGCTTGATGGGTCTTACATTTATTCTCTAAGTGCATCTAGGATTTCTTGCCAGCTCTCCAAACCACACCAACATGAAAGAAAAGGATGCACTGCCCTCTTGGATGTGAGGCACTCTCAGGTTTTGAGTGAAGTTTATGATTAAACATACCAGGCAGTAACTAGGAGGTCCTGGCTCTTGCATAGTGGGTCGCTTAGGGGAAATTATTTTGTCTCTCTGAGATCCACTTCTTTCCGTATGAGATGAGACCCTTCTCAAGGCCATCTGGGGGACTCACCAGTCAGTGATCTTGTTACCTCATTCCCCTAGAGTCCCATGTAGTTGTTTAACGTCCCGGAGTTGGTAGTTGGCCCCTAATGATCAGATTCTAGAGCCTTCTGCAGAAACTTCAGCGTCAGGAGGAGGTAAGGCTGAGTGGCACGGATGATCTTAACCCCAAGTCCAAGAAGCTAATGTATCTGTGACTTGAAAAAGGGCAGCCACGAGTGCTGGAAAAGTGTCTAGTGCATCTGACGAATATAATTTTAATTTTATTTAATTCCAGTTAATTTTGACTTACATTTAAACAGCTGCACGTGGATAATGGTTAACATATTCAAATGATATATTTTGTGTGTTGGTACAATAAGATCCCTGAGGCTGGGTATTTTAAGAATAGAGGTTTATTTGGTCTTTGATGCTGGTGTTCGGACAGTTCAAAGAGCATGGTCCTGGCAGCTGGAGTGAACCCCTGGCTGCTCTATGTCACAATATGATGGCTAAGTGGCCTTCTAGAGACAGAACACATGAAAGCAGAAACAAGAGAAGTAATTGAGGAAGGTCTGCCTTTGTAACATCTTGACTTTGCTTTAACCCATCCAGGCTGGTTAGACCTAACCTACCCCGATGAGTTGGCCATTAATCCATTCCAAGGGTGGTACCCTAGTGGCATAGTCATCCCCCCGTGAGGCTATGCCTCTTGAGGTTCTGCTTCCGGTTCACGAACCTTCGGCAGAAAACATGAAAATCCCAGCAGGTGGCTGTGGGAATCTTTCTACATTTTAACATATGACAATCCCATCCATACTCCATTGCTTTGGCCGTCATTGCTGACCAACAGCATTCACCCCGTTGTTTATCGGGGCCTGGTTGATCCAGGTCTACTTCTAACTGCTAGAGAAATAAAGATGAGTAAGGTGCAGCCCTTGAGAGCTCCCAGCCTTGTGGGAGAGAATCACAGACTTCTAGAAATGCTGCCTGTTAAGATTGGGACTCCCGGGAAAGTAAGCGGAGCCATTTGTCAATATCCGTTGCACACGGCCCTTTAACATTTCTGCACAGGGATGCACTGCCAGGCATTTGCTCTACGTTCATCTGGCCCACTTTTCTTCCCTTAACCTCTGAAGCTAAAAGTAACCTGGACATTTGCCAGTTGCTGACTCAAAACTTGGTTATTTTTAGCTTTGGGTGCCTTGAAACCTAGTTAGGAAAAACGACCTCAAGGAATGGAAGATTCGGAGTTTCGCTTGGCAGATGCGCTGTGTGCATTTTGAATGTCAGACAGCGGACCAGGTACTGGGGACATAGCCATGAATGTGACAGGTACTGTGAACCCTTCATTTTGGGCAGCTGCCATGGCATTGTAGGGGAGAAGGTAGATAATGTATAAGTCAACGGGGACAGTACCAGACAGTGTTAAAAAGAAAGGGAGATGGTGGCCATTAATATAAATAATAATTTTTTAAAAATCAAGACAACACAACCAAATCCATTGTACTCTCTGAGCAGCAGTTACTGTGGGCAATGCAGAGTTCGGGTAAACATAAAAGAAGCTCCAGACCTGGCTGGGTTTGCTCACCGTGATGTGAATTTGGAGACCCACAAGCTTTGCTGAGATGGAAGGAAACGGTGTGCATGAAAGGGCTTCTAATTAGTTGAGTTCCTACTAGGGTCTATTATTATTGTATGGTCTCCCACGACTCTTCGTTAGGGACTTCTGGTTCAGCATATGGGAGGGAAGGGGAGACTCTGCAGAGGAACTAAACACGTCTGGAGAAATGTCTGGGGGATGCTGTGTGTTAGGGTCTTCCAGAGTCTTCTTTGGAGCCTTTGGCTTACCCAGGGGGACCTCTGCTTCTACAGAGGCTGATGAGCCACCTGACCTTAGTTATTCTTCACGTTGGGGACATATGTAAAGTGATCCTAAAAGCATCTTTGGGCAGAACTTTTTTCTTTGAAATTGAGTAGATGTCAAGAGTGGATGAGCTCTCCAGTGGAAGGGACTGATAGAACATTGAAGGCGTTCAGGCCACTGGTTCCCACTTTGTGACCTGGCTCCCTCCTAGAACAAAGTAGGTGTGACACTGTGACATCAGTCTTGGGAGACTCCCTGGAACAGGATGGGGGAGGCTCTGCGGCTGAATCAGGCACCTGCCTTCCCTGTTGTGCTGCCCAAACCCAGCAGTTCATCTTTGGATCAACACAACAAAATCGAGACCAATTGAAGTTACTCCAGGCGCCGACTGTCAATCAGCCTTAGAACATGGCACACTATACTGAAAAAAATCCTAAACTCATCTCATCCCACAACCCCCTAATTTAACAGGAAACAAAAGGCCAGATTGGGGGGAGGGCATTGCCCTGTCGGTGGCAGGTCTCTGATGACTTAGATCCTAGATCCACCTGCAGAGGCTGAGGGGTCCTTTTCTGCCATAGTTCCCTCTAAGATGCCCGCCTAACACAGCACCAGTGATGAGTAACCATGTGGCACTGTGAACGTATGTTGGATGTGTGTTCTAGGTACCGTGCTGAGCACTCAACACTGCCTCATCAAATTCTCGGTGCTCCAAGCCTCCCATTTGTCCCTCCTCTCCTCTTCCCTACCTCTTGGTGCCCATGATATGCTCCATGTGGAGTATGAAAGATTCTTCCTTGCTCTCTGAGTTCTTCTGGTTTCGGCTCATGGGGTGTATGGAGAAATAGCGGGAGGAAGCAACGTGAACTCAATGCATTTGTTCCTTTAGATTCATCCCTGCAGGGTTAGTGTCACAGGCCATTCCCTCTGTGGTGGGTTCTAGCTACTGTCGTGGACGCTGACACTCACACTTGTCCTGGTGTCCCTTCAGACCTAGGTCTGATAGCAACTCCCACTGTTGCCAGCCTCCAGCTCTGGACCTTTCCTTCCTCCCTTGGGCTTTGGCTCCATGGTTGGGACTTCTTTGTAGGTAGGTTGGTTTGCTTGTTTGTGTTTGGTGTGGTTGACCCGTTGGATTAAGCCCATTCAAATGCCTCCTTGTTAAATGGGGAGCAGAACCCCACAGAGTAAGTGCATATGGTGCCCCAGCGCACAACTTAGGAAAGGGAGACAAGGCACACAGTAGATGAGTTCTGGGAACTCCAGAAGTGTTAGTCCTAGACTGTCCCTGACACTCCCCTCTTAGAGCCAAGTGACATGGGTGGGCAGATGGATGCTCCCGAGCTTGGTATTTCCAACACCAAGGGAGTTTGCTGTTCCTAAGTCTCTGAAAATCTGTACATTCTTATTACGCTGTTTTGTCTATCACTCAGGCCAGGGCCATTAAGTGCCTGGCAGGCAGCCTGTAAGAGGTGACAGGGTGGTGAGGTTCAGAGAAAGCAGACAGTAACATTTGTTTCTCTGCTTGGAAGCTTAAAGCAACAATAAACAAATAAACTGAAAAACCAGAGGGGCTGGAGAGAGAGAGTTCAGTGGGTAAAAGTTCTTACTTTTGTTCTTCCAGAGAACATGAATTCGTTTCCCAGGACCCAGGCTGGGCAGCTCGTATTTGCCCACAACTCTAGCTAGCTCCAGGCCATCCCAAACCCTCTTCAGGCACATACTTGCACTTATGTGTCACACACAAACACATACACACACATACAGACACACAGACACACACAGACACACACACACACACACACACACACACACACACACACACACGCACACACATAAATAAAAAATTAAGTGCCCTGAAAAAACAAGGTGACCTTAATCAATTAAAGGACCAGCAGATAATAGCCCCCTGCCTGTGGGCAGCCTCTGTGGATGATTTCATCTGGTGGAGACGGTTTGTTAGTATGACATGCTGCCCAGAACTGCACATCGTCTCTCCTCTCATCTGAGAACATTTTCCTCTACTCTGAATTGTGCAAGCTCAGACTGGGAGTGACAGGGGCCAGCCTACAGCTCTGCTGACCTACTTCCTGGCTGGCTCTCCAGCCGGCAGCCCATACAGCGTTCATTTAACCAGCTTTTCAAGGTCAGGACTTTCCAGCGTGGAGGCTAGCTTTTTGCTTGACACAAAGCCAGGTACCATCAATTGTCCTGCTTACGAAAATTTCAGCGTTCCCTTTCTTTAGCTGAGTGAGAAGCACGGGGTGGGCTCCTGTTTAGGACAGATAACAAATGTAGTTGCTTTGTGCCTAAATTGGCCACTTGGTCTAAACTCCGGGTGTTTAAGAAGCAGGTTTTTCACTATTGTGAAACGCCTGGGCAGAGCCGAATGCAAACAGGGAAGGATCTAGGTGTCTGGTGGATGGTCACACTCCCCCCCCCCCCCCCCGACTTTTTGTGATGCAGACAAATGTATGCGCCACATAAACACAATGTCTTATTTTTTTTCCACTCTTATGAAAGGATCATATGAAGCCAGCTCTCCACAGATAAAAAGCGACTGCTTTGTGTATCTATTATGGCACCTTTCATCTCGACAGGCTTTGTGAGAAACTTCTAGCCAGACTTACATTCTTCTCTGGTTTGATAAAGATAAATTGTATTCAGTGAGAGAGAAGGAGGAAAAGTTTCTTGATTATTCTCTAAATAAAAAGTCAAGAGGAATGCGATTCTTTTTGTCTTCGAGTACTTAAAGAAGCCGGCCTGCCTTCAAAACGACCTCTTCTACGGCTCTTCAGCACACCGAATGCTTGATCTGAGAGAAGAAGCCTGCTCTAGCTGGGGCTTCGTGCGTGCTCATTAGGGACTAGAGCATGGGGCACATGTGCCTGCTAATCATGGGCAAGCCTGTGCAGGTAATGTGGGGAGCTGGTGTATGCCTACCCTCTGCAGTTGGGGTCAGCCTTGCTCCTTGCTAGCTGCATGGATTTTTGACAGGTTGCTCACCCCCCACCCCCATGCCTCAGTTTCCCCTCCTGGAGTGCAGAGACAGCAGCAGTACCTTTGTAAGATGTGTAAGAGCTGAGTGTCAGGTGTTTCAAGCCGCAGGGAGCCTAGAGTTAGCTTTTGACTTAGTTCGTTTGTTCTAACAAGACAACGTGGAGTGGGTAATTTGTAAACAACAGAATTAGTACTCAGCTCTCCAGGCTGGGAGGCTCACATCAGTGTGAGGCAGATTTGCTTCTGGTAAAGTTTTCTCCTTATGCACAAGGTCCCTGGACAATGAAAGCGGGATCTCTCTGGCAGGGAAGGCCCCGATGACCTATCCACACCCCAAAGGCCCTACTTGTTGCTGCTTTTGTTTGAGGGTTAGGTTTCACACATGTATGCTGGGGGGACACAGACATTGAGACAGCAGCTTTTGCTAAGCATCAACAATTGTGACCATGGGACAGAAAGCTAGGAAGAAACCTAGTTCTGTGTGTGAGGGTATGGATACATGTGTGCATATGTTCATGAATACATGTATGTATGAACGTACATATGCATGCATGAGTGTACAAATAAGTGTGCATGTATACAAATACAGGTATATGTTCACATGTCCACAAATAAATGTACATGTGTTCATGAATGCATTGTGTGCATTTGTGAATGCATGTATTTATGCATGAGTGCATGAATGAATGTATATATAAATGCATGGGTGTATTTATGAATATATGCATGTGTGTGCATGAATGTGTATATCTATGAATGCATGTATGTATGCATAAGTACATGAATGAAAATGTACATGTTAATGAATGTTTGTATGTATTATATGAATGTATGTGCATGCATATGCATGTATGCATGAATATATGTGTGCTTTGCTGAATATATATGTAGATATGGATGCATAAATGTATGTATGTGTATGTATGAATACAGCTATATTTATGAGTGTATGTTTGTATGCATGAGTGTATGAATGAATATGTATATGTGTGCATGCATGCATACATGTATGAGTATATATGTGAACGTATGTATGTATGTATTTGTAAAGGCATGAATGGATATGTATATGTGTGAATGCATGCATGAGCACATGTGTATGTTCATGAGTGAATTTGTATATATGCATGTATGCACAGGTACATGTGTATGTATGAATTCATTTATGTGTGTGTACACAGAGGAAGAGCTGAGTTGCTGTGTTCTGGGAGAAAGGAATCAGGGGAAATGGAGCGAAGAAAGACTGGTGCTGGGTATTCTGCAAAAGGCTGAGATTCGGGTGTCCTGGGGACAGAGTCTTTCTCTGCCCACTTTAAGAAGGAAGATCGAAGATCCAGGTACGTCCTGGGTTGCTGCACTGCCTGGGCGTCTGGTGTTTTAGATTTTGCAGACACAGCCTTCAGAGCTCACAGTGTCTTGAGGCCCATTGAGCAGGGGATGACTTCTGAGACCGAGTCCCTCTCAATGGCGTTGTCATTCAAGAAGCCCCGTCAGCAGCCTGAAGCCAGTCAACAGTCTCAGTGCCGCAGGAATGGGTCACGCAGGCTGCAGGCGCTTATGACCTCGTGATTTAAAGTGTAGAGTCTTTTGACCTTGCCCATTTGTTGGAAGCGGGTTGCTAACATAAGAATTTTAATGGAATCATAGCAATATTATCGTTTTTGAAAATGTATTTCTTAAACAAGCCCAACAATTCATCTAACGTTCTTATTAATATTCTGGTGAGCATAGTAAATCCTTTTAATTTGTTTTCTATCGTTTATGAAATTTTAATTTTTATTAGGTCCAGAGAAAGAGAAGCTCAGGAAAGGAAAGGGGGGACAGAAGGGGGAAGGTCAGAGTGGAGAAAGAAGCCGAGAAACTCAGAGGGACAGATGTGCAAACGTGGACACAAAGGCCTGGAGAAAACCTCAGAGATGAAGGTGCAGGCTCAGAGAAGGTGAAAGATCCACAGAGGGAGGCCCACAGGAGCCAGGGAGATGGAAGCTCAAAGAAACATCACACACAAGGAGAGGGAAAAGGAGACTAAGTAACAGAAAATGCATACACACATATACACACATACACACACACACACATACACACATATACACATACACACATACACATATACATATACACAAACATACATACACATACACACATACATACACACACACATACATACACATACACACATACATAAATATACACATATACACATACATAAGTATACACACACATACACACACATCCATATACACATACACATACATACACACACAAACATACACATACATACATACACATACACACACACACATACACACACACACCTCATACCATACCAAGGAAACAACAGTCATTCTGGGGTACTGAGAGCTAAATTTCTGGTTACCAGGGCATTAAAATGCTATTGGGGTCAAGCAATGCAGTTGAACTACCTACAGGATCAAAATGGTGGGACTGAGGTTGAACACACACACACACACACACACACACACACACACACAGCTTCTCACATAGGCTTGATAAAAGCAAGTTATTTACCTTAAGAGAATCTTCCTTTAGCTCAGAGTCTGGCAGACAAATCCCTTTCTGGTTGGATGATCATTGTCATGTGACCTCATAAATATGTTTTTTCTTCCTTCCTGGGTTGGATGCCTCTTGATCCTCAGACTCCCCTCCACCCCCAGTGGCCTGTCCGCGGTCCTCTTTTATGTTCCTGAGATCAGTGGTAGACAGACAAGGTGTAGCTATTGTCCCCTCTATACTCGGGAGCTGGCAAATCTTGTGAGGTTGGGTGAGGTGGGGGCTGGTGAGCCCGAGCACTTGATACGGGAGACAGAAATGAAATGTCCGTGACCGAGGCACCATGGCTGTGAGTCTCATACGAAGCAGCATTTTATGTAGCTATTGCAAGACCTCAAAATCCTTACGGTTTCTTAAATCCCAAGGAAATGGGCTCCAAGACACAGAGAATGTAAACTAGATCTTTGAAATTCCCTTTGGTCACTCCTGAGAACCTTATTCCTACAGCAGTACCTTCCGATTGACAATAGCTCACTTTTATATTCACGATCTCACCCTGTCAAGGTCTAGTCTAAAATCACCCTCAGAGAATATTGTACCGTAACTTTTAAAAAGCCCCAATCCCCTCGATTTATGCATTTAATTTATTGTGTTTCTCTGTCAGGGCCTTCCTTTACACATAACCCAAACCCAGTTACGAGTGCCTCACACACACACTGCTAAGCTACAATGTCAGAAGACATTTTTTTAATTTCAGGCTTGAAATTCCCACAGTGTGCTTTCAAGTCCCTTGTTCTTTGGGAATTTATACAAAAATTCCCACCCCCTCCCAGGCTCCTACTTTCTGCCCCCTTTGGAAGCAGTTAATTAATTTCATTTCTCAAAGATGCTTTGTCTCCTTAAGTATTTCAGTCTGGCTAGTCTTCCTCTGGGTATCACCTTTCATCAGCGCGTTCCGTAGACTTGTTCAGAAATAGCTCATTGTGGGCCAGTTGTCTCTGCTTGCTAGGACGGTTGCTTATGAGGTCAAGGTCTGCCTGTAGCACTCGGAGTGCCTGATCTGGGCCACGTACTCAGAGCAAGACGGCCCAATCTCTCTGACTCTCTGATTCCATCTCAAAGATTCCGGTAGATGTGACTGAAGCTGGGGAAGGATTCAGGGGGACCTTAAACACTGAAAGTGAGAAATAAGGAAGATGAGGAACAAGACCAAACTAGCGCCTTGAGAGCCCAGAGCAAAGCACCCATCTGTCAAGCCAACAGGGTAAAAATGGGAGATAGAACCAAGAGTCGGTGGCCAGACAAAGGGTAGTCGGTGGCCAGACAAAGGGTAGCTTAGGAAGGGATTAGGGAGAATGGTGGCCAGGATGTCTGCTGTGACCCTTGCTGGGTGTGGACAGCTCAGATTTATGGTTTGGCCAGCATGCAACACACAGGATAGAGGGCAGGTACACGGTCACTGGATGAGAAGTTTAGGCTATGGAAGGGTCTGTTTACCATGCACCACCCCTCAGGGCTTCCAGGCCATATGGAATGGAATGGGGCAGCCTCATTTCCTCAGAGCAAGAAGAGAGGCACTTCCTGACACGTCTATGCACAAGGCATGATTACTTTGACTTCTTCCTGGTCAACTGCTTTGCATGATTGGACCTGGAAAATGGGTCTGTGGTAACCCATTGCTTCTTTTATTGACCCCTTTCAACTTCCTATCTTGGGCCAGAAGCTGGAATGAGGAGGTCTTGGGGGAGAGCAGACCAGGAGAGCAGGGAGAAGGAGTAGGGAGGTGAATGCCCACGGATGACGTGGCTTCAGGCCAAAGTCAGCATGGTCTAAACTGAGGAGAGTCTGAAAAGTCCTTGTGACGTCGGGACAGGGTCATGCAGTGACAGCTGAGGGTAGGGTTGGAGAGGGGCTAGTTCAAGGGCAGCAGACTGGAGTCCAGTGTAGGGGAAGTTCACAGTTCTGGGAAGTGCATCCACCATCATCAGTATTGCACCGTGACCTTCGAATGGCCATGGGTCCACTATAAAATCTAAAATGGCAATGTTCGAGGAGTTCGGTTATGGGGGTGTGGGTGTCCCCTAAGCCTGTATGTTCCTAGAGGCTGTGATGTTTCTGAGAAATGTATTGGATTCCACACTACAGGAACACAGGGAGCCCCCTGCTTCTGCCTACACCCTGTGCCCTTTGCCACACCCAGAAATGGTGCATTATTCTTTCCCTGTGGCATGTGGAGCCAGAGATGGTTTATTTATTTTTTATTTTATTTATTTATTTATTTTTATAGAGGAGGCTCACTTAATGACTGCCTAAAATGTTTGGTTCATATCAGGCAGGATTAGAACTAACTGCATTTGGCTTGACTAATTCTACCTGTGGCTAGCTTGGAACACCATTTGTTCACAGGGTGGGGGCTGAGGAGCCTTTAGAATTGTGTACGTTCTTTTTTAATATTTATTTTGTGTGTATGAGTGTCTTGCCTGCATGTATGTATGTGAACGATGTATGTACCCTTGCCCAAGGAAGTCAGAGGAGGATATCAGATTTCATGGAACTGGAGTTACATAGGATGGTGGACCCTATGTAATGCTGGGACCGGTCCTCTGCGAGAGCAACAAGTGCTTTTAACCACTGAGCCATCTCTCCAGCCCCTCGCGCAGGGGACTTGGCTGTTGCCATATAGCATAAGAAATCATCTTTTAGTTTGAGTGTGAAAATAGTGTCACTTCACACAATGATTTAAGAGTAGGGAAATCAGAATTCAGACACAGGCCAGCCTGAAGCCTAGGTAACATGGACCACATGGAGGAGGAGGTGCTTTGTTACAGAATATTGTAGAAATGACAGGTCTGGCCGTTGGCTTTAGAGGGGCCGGCTAAAAGGAGAGACCTAACAGCTGGCACGCAGCTGTTTGAGTATCCGAGTCAATCTCGCTAAGGGGCTGGACAGGTGAGCGAGCCACCCTGAACATCTGAGCCCCGTGGACACCCAAATGTCTGCAGATGTAGCAGTCTCACATGGAGCAGTGAGTCGCCTGTCACATCTAATTCAAGTGCAAAATCATAAGGGAAAAGAAAATAGTTTCAAGCCACTTATCTTGGGGTGGTGTGGTATGCAGCAGCAGATACAGAAAACGGGAGACACATACCCTTTAGAGCTGAATCTGTAACGAGGGATGCAAACTCCAGCTTTGGAATCGACTCTAGGCTATTATCTATTTTTGTAAATAAAGGTTTACTAGGACATAGTTATGACTATTTAAGTGTCGCCGATGGCTGCTTCTGTACCGCAATGTCAGGGTCAAGTCATTGGAACAGAGACTTTGTAGTCTGCAAAGTGAAAATATTTTGTCATCTGGTTCTTTACAGGCGATGTTTATCAGTGCCCCAATCTGTTACACTAGTCTACAACAAGGTGACAAGTAAGATGTATGCTAAAACAGTGTGTAAAACTGTGGTGGGATACTGGTCCTGGGATGAGAGGAACAAATGTCTACTCACCCCGGATATGGAACTGATGATGAACCTAAGTAAGGACGGACTACCAATGGTGAACCAATAAGTTTTATTGGGGTTACTTACAGGACTATGGATGAAGGGTTACTTAAAGGAGTAGAAATAACTGAAAGACAGCTTCAGAACCAAAGCCCACCCCAGCATGGGTGACAGCTCACAAAAGCTGTGCACACTGCCCAGCCTGCAGGCATCTTAACAGGTGGGAGAGTGTCCTTTCCGGGTGGCCCAGTTGGTCTGAGCCTCTTCCAGGTAGCTTTACCTATTCCAGGCAATTGGGTTGCTCTCTGCCTATTTTAGGTAGCTTGATTGGTCTGAGAGTTACCTCTCACAACAGTCTGTACTACCTATATATTCATGAAGAAGGAGGAACCTAGTGTATTGGTCAGTTTTAGGGCCTTCCTGAAACCTTTGAGTTGTTTACTTCCTGATCTTAACATGTTTCCCTGAACTGTGAATGTTCCACCTCCCTTAAGAACATCCTATTAAGAAATGTCCCTCCAAGTCGGAAGGTTTTAATCTCGGAGGGAACTGCCACACAACAGAAGCCTGATGCTCAAAGCCCGCTGGCTTTATAGGAGATGGCTTGCCTCCATGTAGAAAAAAATGTCTCACTGTCTTCAGCTGTAGCAATGGTGGGTTTTCCCTAAGACACATCTTTCTTCTGTTTCATAGTAGCACAGAGTAGGTTTGTGAATGGTTGCGTTGCATTTAACAAAAATTCAGTCTCCTTTTTCCACCTCCATGAGACTGGTATGCATCTATCCCTCCCTTTCTGATGTCTTTGACTGTGAAGCTTGTTTTGGTGTGTGCCAGGTAAGAGGGTATGACATTCGCCAAGGTTTTCAATGCGTCTGTGTGGTTTGGCATAAGTTCCTGCTGTCTGCATGAGAGAAGCATGCTGTTACCTGGTCTCAGAAGGGACCACAGAGCAGAACTAAACCTGACCTGTGGCCTAGATTGCAAGCTGGTCCATATCCATGTGCAGTCGAGGCCAGCAGAATACAATGAATCCGTAGACCCACAAACAGTATTTTTTTTTCTTTTCCAGTGACCATTATTAGTTACTGAAAGTTTTTGTAGTTGTTATGCGGTATATTTCAGATGTAACTAACTGATACAAAGCCCAAGATGCATAGAAAAAAATATTCCTTATAGACATGCTATTAGTCCATATAGCTTCTGTGTGAAAATTAGAGAAACCAGCTGTCAGAGTTTTCTGTCAGAAAATTGCTATCTAATGTTTACGCTATGAGGCACCTGGTTGCTAACCATGGAATGGTCCTAGCAGGTAGACAGAGCCATGAACTCTGTTACGTGAATGTCACCCAGTTCCAGGCATCACCTTTGTGCAGTGAGCAGCGCAACCATGAGTGATGACTGTGTACTGTGAGAGACCGCAGTAAGCGAGAAGAGCTATGATTAACTTCTGGTGTGTTGGAGGCAGACAAAAGTAGCTTCCTGGGTGACAGCACTTTTGAGTTGACATATGTCCAGGGACATATGTTACATATGTCCTTGTATTTCTTCACAGACAGATTCTAACCTTTTTTTCTTGACAGAGACAGAGAGAGGTGGGCCAGGGCAAAAGTAGTGTTCTCAGCAGGAAAAAAAAAAAAAGCCACCAAAAAATGTTAATTTTGGAGGCTGGGCAGATAGATGGCTCAGCAGTTAAGAGTGTTTTTTATTCACTTCTAAGGGATTTTAGTTCAGTTCCCAGCACCCACATCAGGCTGCTGACAACCACCAGCTACAAGGAATCTGACTCCCTCTTCTGGTCTCAGTGGACACCTGCACTCACCTGCACACACACACACACACACACACACACACACACACACACACACACACAAAACAAAACAATAAAATAAATATTTAAGAATTTTAATTTATTATGATAATTTACTGCTGGCAATAAACACTTCCTGTTCATTTCTCTAGGATAAATATGAGATCAAAATCCTTACTCTTTGCCTTCACTTTTTCTTTTCTTCCTTTCTAGGGTGAGGGAGGAGAGTAGATTCATCAGCAAGCCACAATTGACAGTGTGCGATCAAATTAGTCTTTCCCAGTGCCTTATCCAAATGAGGTCAGGAGAAGATGTATAACTTTCCAAACTGCTGCTATTACCTGGCTCAGGCCTGTGCATCCCACAGTGCTGGGGGCAGGGGCCACACATCACCTATGGCTGTAGAAAACCTAGACTGTATAGTGGGAAACAAAACAGAAAAGATCTACTTTGAATTTTGGTCCTTGATTTATTAATGACTTGTGTTTCAGTCTTAGTTACAAAATGAGAACACTAATTATGCTTCCAATGCTTGTTAGGGGGGTTAAATGAAGACAATGTACAAGAATAATATAGAAGAATGTGCTATATAAAAAGACATTCTTTCCATTTTCGAGGGGAGGAACTTTTGGGCTGAGTAAGAAGCATGCATCTCTGCTCCCTTGACTTGTCTCTTTTCTCATTTGGGATGCCTTTCCATCTACATTTTTTTTCTCTCTTGTAGTTCACCACTGCATACATCAGGCTAGTTGGCACAGGAGCTCCACCTGACTTTACCTCCCATCTCCCCATAGGAACACAGGACTCACAGATACATGCTATTTTTTTTTAATTAAAAAAATTTTTATTCATGTTACATACCAACCACAGATCCCTCTCTCTTCCCACCTCATGTCCTCCAGCCTTGTCCCCCCAAAAGCACCCCCATTTCCTCCTCTGACAAGGTAAGTCCTCCCATGGGGAGTCAGCAGAGCCTAGTACATTCAGTTGAGGCAGGACCAAACCCCTCCCTCTGCCTCAAGGCTGTGCAAGGTGTCCCACCATTGGTAGTGGGCTCCAAAAAGCCAGCTCGTGCACCAGGGATGGATCCTAATCCTACTGCCAGGGGCCCCCTTAAGCAGATCAAGCTACACAACTGTCTTGCTTATGCAGAGGGCCTAGCCAGTCCCATGTGAAAGAGATACCATAATAGAGGGTGATGTCATGGGAATAGGGAGAAACCTGGTGCTAGGGAGGTTCCCAGTAATCCACAAGGATGGCCCCAGCTTAGACAACTAGCAATAGTGGAGGGTGCCTGAAGTGGCTTACCCCGGTAATCAGATCGGTGAATACCGTAACTGTCATCATGGAGTAACTGATGGAAACAGATGCAGAGATCCACAGCCAAGCACCAGGCCAAGCTCCAGGAGTCCAGTCAAAGAGAGAGAAGAGGGATTCTGTGATCAAGGAGCATCAACATCATGATGGGGAAACCTACAGAGACAACCAAACGAAGCTAGTGGGAACTCATGAACTTTAGACCACAGACACCTCCGTCCAGCTTTTACAGCATTCTGGGGGGTTTGAACTCAGGTCTTCACACTTGCACGGCAAACACTTTTGCTCATTAAGCCGTCTTCCCAGCCCTTCTCTTCCCTTCTTGCTGCTATCTTGTTCTAAAAGCTGTAAACACAAGCAGATGATTGTACTTGCTCAGTTAGACCCAGGCAAGCCCCTGGCGTATCTACATTTCCTTCTAGGTTATAAAGTCCCAGAAGAGGGATCTTATTTATACTGTGTGCCAGGGCCCAGCTGGTGCCAGACACATGGCGAGCAAGTATGATGCTTATTGAATTCAGACTGTATTATCCTGGAATAAGTGAAAGGCTAACTATATCACATCACAGTCATTTTTCAGTCCATCCATCCAATAAATATTTACTGCTTGCCCACCATCTGCATGACTGAATTTTATGGCTAAGGGTAGAGATGGCGAAACCGACAATTTTACTTAGAAAGCAAATGCTCCCTGGCATTCTTCTTCAAGCTTCTGGGTCAGCCTAAGATATCTTGCAACAAAGGTAAACAGAAGACTAGATTGCACACTGAAGCCGATAGACTGCACTGAAGCCCCTCCTCCCCACTTTAAAATATGTCACTCAAAACTATTGTTCCAAAATGTTAGTGCCTGCATTTCCAATAAGTACGTGTTTACAAATTTGAATTTATAAACGTGATGCTAGCAATATTTGGCTTTTCAAAAATCTGTCCATTGAGGATCTGGATAAGATGTAAGTTGAGGAAACAGTTGTCAGACATTCATTTGAGAAACTGTCCCCTCTGCGTCCAGCCTGAGGCCTGACTTAAGTTATTTGGTTTTTCAGACCTGACACAACTTGTCCCCTTTGGCCTAATTAAAGCGTCCCCCTGTGCGATTGCTGGAATACTTACATCAGCTCTAAAACTCCAAGCATGCTTCAGCTGCTGACCACAGGAAGGCTAACAGTGCTCTAGTCTCTAAGGAGTTGACCCCTCTGAGAACATGTCTTTAAATCAGCCAATCACAATACTTCAGTTAAGTTTGAGGGATAATGCCCACTGATTGTGTGTGTGAGTGTGCACGCGTAAACACACGCGCATACACACTTGTATGTGTATACCTGTGTATGTGAAGGTCAGTGGACAACCTTGATGTTATTTCTCTGGATCTGTTCCACTATTTGTCTGTCTGTCTGTCTGTTTTGTTTGTTTGTTTTGAGACAGAGTCTCTCACTGGCCTGGAACACGCCACATAGGCTAAGCTCCCTGACCAGCCAGTGGATCTGCCTGTCTCCACTTCTCCAGCTCTGGGGTTACCAACATGTCCAGCATTTTTAAACCTGTGTTCTGAGGGTTGAACTCAGGCTCTGGTGCTTGCAAGGTAAGTGGGTTACTGACTGGACTGTCTTCCTAGTCTGTGTCCGTGGATCTTAACGAAGGCATAACTGTGAGATGGTTTCCCTCCCTCCCTCCCTCCCTCCCCCTTCCTTTCCCTCCCTCCTTCCCTCCTTCCCTCCCTCCTTCCCTCCCCCTTCCCTCCCCCCTCCCTCTTTCCACTCCTTTTGAACATAAATTCCTAACCATCACAGGTGACTCACACACACACACACACACACACAGCTCCTTGTGGCTGTTATCAAGAGACAGCTAACCTCAATACCAAATTAAAACGAAGCACAGACACAAACAGAACCAGCACCATCAGAATATGAAATCACGCCAAGAGCACAGCTGCCCAGAAGGCAACCAACCCTTGCTGCAAAGGAGTAGAGAACACTTTGGGCTGAGCAGACCACACGGACTTCAGTGCCATCATCACTCAGGCTCTTGCAGCGTGCTATCAGCCACACACATAAATAAGAGCGGGTGTGGCTCTGCTCCAATAAAACTTACAGGAGCAGGGTATAGGCTGAGTTTAGCCTGCAGGCTGGAGTTGTTGATTCTTGATTTATAGGAACAGGCTTTATCATCTCTAGAATTCTCTAGAGTTATTCTCTCTCATCTGCAGGGTCCTCGTGTATAGAAGTGCTAATGAGTCACTCCCCAGGGAATGTGGAGAAGGTCAGGTAGGATGGGACAGAAGAGTGCTCGGGACTGTCAGAGCTTTCCTCCTGGCAGTTAGTTCCCCTTTGAACATCCAGTGCTGCAAGCCTTGCCTCCCTCTTCTGTTGCCTGCTCTGGGATAGTCTGCATATTGCTAGTATTTCACACTTACGAAAGCAAAGAACTAATACAATGGCCTAAGGGGGCTCGCTGTTTGAGGCTACCTGTCTAGCTAGCACTCCAGGGAGAAGCTTCTAGAGCCAGGAACCTCTCTCCTTTCTCCATTCCTCTCCTTGCTTTGATGAATTACCCTTCACCTGTGTTTTCTGTCTTTGTTCTTACCATCCAAGGAAATGGGACTTCTAAGTTGCAAATCATGGAGTCAGATTTGCATCGTGTCTACAGAGTCCAGTAGCACGCAGGCATAGTCCGCAGGTGAAGGAGCTTTGTGTTGCATGGGCTCCGTATGCAGAAGTTTGCCTTGTCATAACTTGAGTTTTGGAGGCAGACACTGATGGTTTTGATAAATGGTGCTGGTGGTGGCGCTGGTTACTGGCGGAAAAGTCACGGGCCACGGCCACGACTACTGGAGTTACAAAGAGCTTTGTTAGAAAGAAGGAGGGGATAGGAGGGAGGAGAGACAGGCCTGGAGAGATAGAAAGATGGCGGGAGCAGAGCGGGAACAGAGAGCAGAGAGAGAGAATGGGGGTCCGCATCGGACTTTTTTAAGGCACAGATTGCATGACTACGTAGTCACCAGTGCCTGTTGATGACGTAAGACGCTAGACCCCGAGCTGCGCATGTACAGAATCCTATCAGACATGATAGAATTCTTAATCCTGTCGCAGGAGACGATATGAATTGGGGCAAAATAACCTCATTTCTTCATATGATGAAATAGTTAAAATACCTCTCTCACAGTGGTATTGGAGTGAACTATATAAAACATGTCAACAAAAGGTCAGCTGATCAGTTCAATATATATTTATTCATATTTACATAAAATTCCTGTATGTAGGACATGAAAGCAGAGGGGTGGACTCTTGGGGAGGAATTAGTAGGAGGGAGACCAAAAAGGGAGTAATGGGGGTATAGGAACATGAGCAAAGTATCATGGTATATATGTATGAAAAAGTCTAATGAAATCCATCATTTTGTATGCTAATTTGAAAAAGAACAATAGTTTGCACAAGGGACCGGTACACAGAAACTCATGTTTCTTTTCATTGTACTCCCCCAGAGCTGGAATTGTAGCTTGTGCATAAATAGTATTGAATAAGTAGATTTTTCTCACATAAATGTACTGATTATGGTTTTCCTTCCCTCTGTGTCTCCCAGTTCTTCCCCACCTCACCTCCTTTTTTTTTTTTTGGTTTTTCGAGATAGTTTCACTGTGTTGCTTTGCACCTTTCCTGGAACTCACTCTGTAGCCCAGGCTGGTCTCGAACTCACAGAGATCCACCTGCCTCTGCCTCCTGAGTGCTGGGATTAAAAGTGTGCACCACTACCGCCCAGCCAGATCCACCACCTTTCTGTCTCTCACTAGGAAAAAGCGGGCTTCTAAGGGATAATAGTGGGATAAAATAAAACATAACAAGATAAAGCAAAACTAACACATCAGAATTGGACAAAACAAACAAACAGGAGGAAAGAACCCAAGAAAAGACACAAGAAACAGATACAGATGCAGAGATCCATTTGTTCGCACACTTGGGAATCCCATAAAGATACTAACCTGGAAATCATACTATATACCCAAAGGACCAGTGAATGCAGGCCCTGTGCATGCTGCCTCAGTCTCCGTGAGTTCCTATGTGTGTTGACTCTATTTAGAGGGCCTTGTTTCCTTGGTGTCCTCTATCCCCTCTGGCTCTTAGACTCTTCCCACCCCTCTTTTGCTGGGTACCCTGAGCCTTATGGGGAGGGATTTGATGGAGACATCTCATTTAGACTGAGTGTTCCAAGGTCTTATTCTCTGCATATTGTCTGGTTATGGGTCTCTGTATTTGTTTCCATCTGATGCAGGAGGAAGTTTCTCTGATGATGGCTATGCAAGGCACTGATCTATGGGTATAGCAGAATGTCATTAGGAGTCATTTTATTGTTATGTTCTTTTAGTAGACCAATAGTATTTGATTTTACCCTAGGTCCCCATGCTATCTAGTCCCAGGTTCTTGGTCACCCAAGCAGTGTGGGGCAGAGGTTCCACCTCTTCGAGTGGGTCTTAAGTCAAAATAGATACTGATTGGTTACTTTTGCAAGCTTTGTGCCTTTATTGCTCTAGCATATCTTACAGGTAGAATACCATTGCAGACCAAAGGGTTTGTAGCTGGATTGGTATTTATAGTTCTCCTTTGGTCACTTGCAGAGTACCTTCCTGAACCAAAGATGCTAACACACCACAGGGGTGAAGGCTCTACGGAGGCACCAGCTTGATTTCTCCATGTTCAATGAATTGTGTAGGTGTTGTCTTCAGCAATGTGGTCTTGCCATCAGTTTGTGAAGAGTAACCTATAGTCTTGCCAACAGCCTGAGTTGTTTAGGGGTTCCTATGGGACCCTTTCGGCCAACAACTCAATTAGATGTAGCCCATTCCTAATATTGGAAGCTCCATTTGATGACAAGTATTGTTCAGATGAGACTCTGTTTCCCCCATTATTTGACAATTTCATTTAGATTGCTTTCATGTATAAAAATATTTTAGAAAGCATCTACTATATTAGGTTTCTATACTACCCCTCAAGTGGCCCTTAATTTTAGCTGTCCTTCCCTGTATTCCCTCCATTGTTCCCCTCTTTCCTCCCCCTCCCCACTTGATCCTCCCATTCTAGTCCCCTCCCCCATCCATTCTTAACTCTCTGTTCTATTTCCCTGTCCTAATGAGATCTATTGGTCCCCACTAATCACTTACTCTATACTTAACCTCTGTGATTCTATGGATTGTAGCTTGCTTATCATTGACTTAACAACCAATATCCACATATGAGTGAATACATACTTTCTGGGTCTGTGACAGCTCACTCAGGATAATTTTTTCCGGTTCCATCCATTTGCCTGTGAATTTCATCATTTTGAGTTCCACTGTGTAAGTGTGCACATTTTATTTCTCCATTTATCTATTGAGGGACATCTAGGTTATTTCCAATTTCTGGTTATTATGAATAGAGGAATAGTGAACATAGCTGAGCAAGTGTCTCTGTGGTAGGATGAAGCATCCTTTGGATATATGCCCAAGAGTGATATCTTAGGGTTTCATTGCTGTGAATAGATGTCATGGCCATGGCAACTCTTTTTTTTTTTTTTTTTTTTTTTTTTTTTGGTTTTTCAAGACAGGGTTTCTCTGTGTAGCTTTGCGCCTTTCCTGGAACTCACTTGGTAGCCCAGGCTGGCCTCGAACTCACAGAGATCCACCTGGCTCTGCCTCCTGAGTGCTGGGATTAAAGGCGTGCGCCACCACTGCCTGGCATGGCAACTCTTATAGAGGAAAATATTTAATTGGGGGCTGGCTTGCAATTCAGAGGTTCGGTCCATTGTCATCATGATGATGTCCTTTGCCTTACAGAAGCTTCTCAGTTTCTTGAGGTCCCATTTATTAATCGTTGATCTTAGTGCCTATTCTAGTTCTAGTGATGTTCTGTTCAGAAAATATTTTCCTATGCCAATGAGTTTAAGGGTATTCCCCATTTCGTCTTCTAGTAGGTTCAGTTTATCTGTTTTTATGCTGTAGTCTTTGATCCATTTGGAGTTGAGTTTTATGCAGGTTGATAAGTATGGATTTATTTAGATTCTTCTACATGCAGCCATCCAGTTTGACCGGCTCCATTTGTTGAAGATACTATCTTTTTTTACAGTGTGTATTTCTGGCGTCTTTATAAAGAAAAGGTATCCATAGGTGTATGGATTTATGTCTAGGTCTTAAATTCCATTCCATTGATCAATGTGTTTATTTTTGTGCCAATACCATACTATTTTTTTAAAATTACTATAGCTCTGTAGTATACTTTGAGGTGGGGAATACCAATACCTCCAGAAATTCTCTTATTATTCAGGAGTGTTTTAGCTATCCTGGACTGTTTGTGTTTCCATATGAAGCTGAAAATTGTCCTTTCAAGATCTGTGAAAAATTGTGTTGAAATTTTGATGGGGATGGCATTGAATCTGTGGATTGCTTTAGTAGGGTGGCCATTTTTACTACGTTAATCCTACTCATCCATGAGCATATCTTCTTCAACTTCTTTCTATTGTGTCTTAAAGTATTTATCATACAAATCTTTCACTAGTTTGGTTAGAGTTACCCCAAGGTATTTTATATTATTTGAGGCTATTGTGAAAGGTGTTTTTTCCCTGATTTTCTCAGTCTGTTTGTCATTTGCATATATATTTGTGAGTTCATTTTGTATCCAGCTCCTTTGCTGAAAGTGTTTCTCAGTTGAATTTTATGTATGCTATCATATCATCTGCAAGTAAAGATACTTTGACTTCTTCCTTTCCAATTTGTATCCTGTTGGTCTCTTTTAGTTGTCTTATTGCTCTAGCTAGGACTTCAAGTACTATATTGAATAAGTATGGAGAGAGTGGACAACCTTGTCTTGTCCCTGATTTAAGCGGAATTGCTTTTAATTTCTCTCCATTTAAGTTAATGCTGGCCATGGGCTTGCTGTAAACTGCCTTTATTATGTTGAAGTATGTCCCTTGTATTGCTAATCTCTCCTGGACTTTTATCATGAAGAAGTATTGGATTTTGTCAAAGTCCTTTTCTGCATCTAATGATATGATCATGTATTTTTTGTCTTTCAGTTTATTTAAATGGTGGATTATATTTATTGATTTATGTATGTTGAACAATCCCTGCATCTCTTCTAGTGGTATTTTAATAATATTTGTAGAGAGGCCTCTTCTCATTTCCTTCTGTATAAATATAGAAATTAGGCTAAGTATGTGTTTGGTACCCCCAGAAACTGTTTCTCATCTTCAAAACAGTGTCTCTTTGGGCCATCAGAGTATAATCCTTACTGTTCATTCACCCCAGGCATGAGGGATACTGATAGTCTGAAGGGTGGTTACTCTAGGTGGGGAAGTAGTAAAGCAGGATTGGTCACTGGAACATGTGTGTAGGCCATTGTTGCAAACTTAAATGGCTTCTTAGTCCTTTTTGCACCATATACAGTAATACTTGAGGCAGGCCAACTTTAGAAAGAAAAGTTTTGTTTCTAAAGGGGTTTGTTCATTTCCCATCTAGGGAGGCTAAAAGTCCAAAGAGCATGGCACAGTCTTTTGATGAGGGCCCCTCTTGACTGCATTAGATCATGGTGATGGTGATGGTAAAAATGTATATGAAAGAAAGACACATCTCAAAACATGAAGCCAGAGATGGATTCAGGGGTTGGGCTTGCTCTTGTAACAACACAAAGGTACATTACATTCCCTCAATGCCAGTATTCTCTCTAGTGTGGGTGAAGCTCACAGCTTCTCATCACAAAGCAAGGCAGTGGCAACCATTTGTTCCAGTAGCCATAGTGTTCTACACTGCCACGTGCCTACATTAAACAACATGCCATTTCCTTTGGAAATCACTGTTGACCTGTACATGTGTTTCTAGTGTATTCTGTGAGTGATACTCCTGAGTCCATTCTGTGTACTGGAGGTGGAAAAAGTATTTGTGCAGTTGCTGGATTTTTTTCCTTCATTTTCCCTCTAATGAACATATTCACTTGAAAGAGTGATTAACAGTTAATTATGGTTGTTCAAACATGGGCATTGGGGAGATATTTTCTCAAAAGTGAATGAAGTTAGCCTCTCACTTCCAGGAAAACAACTGTCATAACTTGTTGGCAATGATGGAGTTGAAGCTTGAAAGCATTATTAAAATTCAGGAAAACTTGAATTGACTGCTGTGAGCTCGACAGCATCCCGGTACTTAAAATTGTTTTTCCTGATGAGATCACAGTGAAAACAAATGTGATTATTTAAAAATATTATACAGTGAAATGTGTCAACATTTGGGAAATCTGTAACTCAGTGAACGGATATTTTCCAAATGACTAATACATGGAGTTAGACAATCTCGCATGGGTAAAAGGCTCATCTGTAGCAGGGGACAGACAACTGATTTTAATGTTGTGGTGAATTCCTTGTTATGCTTTTGGTTTTCATGTTGTAGCTCACCGTTAGGCTTGATCACTTACAGAATTTGGGTGTAGCAAGCAAAGAAGAATAGCCCTAGACATCTGAAGAGGCTACTCAAACACTTCTGCATCCTCATTACCTGTACAGTTGTATGGCGCCATTTTTACATACATGCTTTAAGGAAGCTATTATGTCACAAGAGCTTGAATATGGAAGCAGATCTGAGAACACAGCAGATTTGGTTGAAATAGGCATGAAAGAGTTCTTTGAAAAAAATAAAACAGTGCAAGTAGTCCCATGATCCTTTTTTTTGTTTGTGAAGATAGTATTTTCCCGAAAAATATTATAACTGTTAAATAGAGTCTATTTGTATTTTAATATTTTCTAAGTTTTAATTTTAATATGCCAACACTGTCAGTCACAGGAAACATAAGCAGGGCTTCTTTGTGTTATTAATAATTTTTAAGAGCATGAATGGGTCTCAGGATTCAAGGCCTGCTACTCTAAGGGCTGGGAAAATGGCTCAGTGGATAAAGCACTTGCCATGTAAGCTCAGGAAGCTGAATTTGGATCCTCAGGATTCCCCACACAGCTGGATGTGGTAGCATCTGTCTGTAGTTCTAGTACTTTCAAGGTGAGATGGGAGGTGGAGACAGGAGAGTCTTGGCTGCTCACAGGCCAGTTGACCTGGTGTACTTAGCAATGACAAGAGACTCTCCCTGATTCAAATAAGATAGAAGATGAGACGTGGTATGGTTGTCTTTTGACGTCCACATGTGTGCCATGGTATGCATATATACACAAATACGCGCGCGCGCGCGCGCGCGCGCACACACACACACACACACACACACACACACACACAAAGATATAAAGAAGATGTGTTTATATGAAAGTGCTTGCTTGAGTGTATGTATATGTACCATATGCACGCAGATCCCCACAGAAGCCAGAAGAGTTTGTCAGACCCCCTTGGAACTGGAGTTCCAGACAGCTGTGGGTGCTGAGCACTGAATACTGAACCTGAGTCCTCTGCAAGAGCAAGCGCTCTTTGTTGCTAAACCATCTTTCCAGCCCCACAGAAGATTTTTCTTCTTTTAAAAAGAGGCCCAGGAGTTCCAGAGTACTGAGGAATGGCAGCTAACGCTGTGCTTCACCGTGAGGTAGTGATGAGGAGTGGCTAGGCTGTGGCAGTGTTCAGAGTATGCGCTCTGTCCAAGCAGGACAGCTATCTAGCACTCAAAATATATTAATAGTTAAATGTAGAAGGGATGATCAGATGTTCTAGTTTCTAAAGAAAACCAGAACTTCGGTCCTTAATGTGAAGTCTCTCAGATTTTAATTGGCAGTACATTGAAGAAATTTTTAGCTCTCTGTGTGGGCCCAAAGAAACCTCTGGGGCCAGTATGACACTGTGATGGACCCCTGAGTTCAACCTCTACTTCAGGCCGTGGGTTGATGATGTTGCTTTGTAACTGTGATGAAAATATTTATTATTAAGGGTTTGAAGAATTAGGAAAGATTTCCAAATTCTGTGGAGGTGATGCGATTCTTTTAAAAATGACAAAACCCATATGTTGCTAGATGCTTAGAAGACCATTATATTCTGCATGAGAGACATTGTGCTCATGGTACCGGGAGCTGGGAGCTGGGAAAGGGGAGGGGAACTTGTCCTTTCTTCCTCTGAATTCTTTCTTCTGGAAATGAGTGCTTTTTGTCTCTACCCTTGACTGTAGCGAAACCAACTCCAGACAACACAATAGCTCTTTGTTTTGTTACAGTGTGGTTATACTCTACTGTTCGCAGTGCTTCGCCTCCATCTAAGTTGGCAAAAAAAAAAAAAAAAGAAAGAAAAAAAGAAAAGAAATGAAGCGATGCTGGGTTCCGTGACGTTCAGCAGCTCACAGCTCCATTGGTAACAGGAGTGAAAAAACAGCTCACAAGTGGTGCAATTGGAAAATGTGTCAGAATTGTCTGAATAAAAATGCCTTTTAATTTAATGTAGCAGGCTAATTTCAAGAAAGCAATCCACATAAAATATGCTTTTATGTTCCTAAATCAAATGACTTTAAATTTGCAAAGGGTACGGAATAACAAATGTTGCAAAGGCGTAGGGATCTCTCAATAGCTTTTGATTTTCTGTTTATTTAAAACAAGCAAGCCCTTTCACAAACGAACCATCAATTATTTTGCTCAAAGTAATTGATGACAAGTTTTCAGTGCTACCATCATCTATTTTTTCATTTATGTGAAGTGAGAACCAAATCCATTTTTGAGGTCCATGGTGCACGGGAAACACATCCAGTGGAGTCATATCTTCATGGTGTTGGATTTTTACTTCTTTCATTTCTACTCATGACTGGACAAGGCATTGAGTGAATGATCTGAAACAGACATTGTATTTCACAATATGGAAGTAAGGGTGGTTATCAGAACTGAATGAAAGGTTGTCTTGGCAGATGGGGCAACTGTAGCAATCTAATAGGAGCTAGCCTCTGGTGAGGGTTTATCACTTTCTGCAGAGTGTTGATCTAAATTCACTCCATGGACGAATTCTTTATTACAATGGATTTTTTAAAACACATACTTATTTTATTTGTTTAGTTTTAATGTGCGTGTGTGTGTGTGTGTGTGTGTGTGTTGTCTGTATTTACATGAGCATGCAGTGCCCATAGAGGCTAGAAGAGGGCGTTGGTTCTCTCTAAGCCCAAGTTATAGGCAGTTGTGAGTCATTCAATGGGAGTGGTGGGTGATCAGGAAGTGTTCTTAACCACTGAGCCATCTCTCCAGCCCCTACAATGCCTTCTTAAGAGAGGTGCACTAGCCATTCTCAGTGAGTTATTTACCTAGCAATATGTAGCTACAAATTGAGGCACTAGCATTTGATCCTTGGCAGTAGGGTCTAGCTGTCTGTCTGTCCTTTCTGTCTTCTTCTCTATGGGTCTGTGATGCCAATGAAGAACTGGGAGACGGGGATTGGTTGGGAGACTGTGTCTATAATTTCAGTTGCCTCAAGAGCAAACATTCATTCACCTCAAGCCCGATTGTCATGATCATTTGTAGTCAAACAAACCTTTTAGCAATCAATTTTCAGGGCCCCATTTTAAGATAAAGAGTGTAAAAATTCTTTTCATTGATGAAAGATTATTTTGTTTGCTAAAAATGTAATTAATTTTATTTTTATAGTGTACATGTATCTTTGATGTATGTATGTGAGGATGTGTGTATGTGTATGTGTGTGTGTGTGTGTGTGTGTGTGCGCGTGCGCGCGCGCCAAGGCACATGTGTGGAGGTCAGAGAATAAGGAATCAGAACTCTCTTTCTACCATGAGTCTCAGGGATTGAACTCACGTTGTCAGGCTTGTGTAGCGAACACTTTTATTCACTGAGCCAACTCACCTGCCAGTGAATGGTAATTTTGAATAAGGTGGCTGGGGGATTACTTTTTAAAGTCTAAGCTCTAAAAACTCTGGAAAATACTCTGCCTATGACAAAGGTTTTATAATATAATCATCCATATGAGAATATAGAGATAATTCAGTTTGTTGGAATTTAAAAAAATAGAAATAGTTCAGGGAAGTCCCTTTGAACTTCATAATTTCTTCTTGGTAATGTCATTTACAGTCAGGTCGGCTGTCAGATTTGAGCAAACCGCTGGCGACTTTCATTTGTAATTGAGATGTTGTGGCTGCTGCCGTCAGCTTGTGGGACTGCTCTGGGTTTTCCCCAGTAGATCGAGGAATTCTGATACATTTATTTCATATGTTTCCCATCAAAAAGAAAAAAAAACATAAATGGTGCATTTATAATTGTATATGCTGCATTATTGAGTGTATTTCCTCAATAAGAGTGAACTTCTGTTCTTATTAGGCATTAATAAGAACCAAATCTTCTACTTGCAATTTTACATTTCTGATGATTGGAAGAATTTCCCACAGACTAGCTTCTGGTTCCATACATTTCAAATTACGTTTCTTCTCTAGTACCCACATACTTCACGCTGGGTGCCATACATCTTGTGGGTATTTTTGACATGACATCTGGTTCTTGTCCTGGGGCCAGATAAGTTGGCCCAGTGAGTGTTCTTAGGAGCTGTTGCTACACCAGGATGGCTAAAACTGGCTTCATGCGCAGAAGTAACTATCTACCGGATTCACATGAGTGCATCCCAGCCGAATGGTTCAGGTAGGTCTATAAAATGCCACTCCCAACACCTGAGACCCAGGGAAAGCTCAACAGAGCGTAAGAGCAACGGGGGCAGAGGACTTACCACTCTCAACATATTGAAGATAACATCTATTTTTGCATGTCTTAGAAATGTGGTTGAGCATGTGAATATTGCCAGGAATCCTCAACTGGGCTTCATGACAAACTCATCAAGTAATTGGAGAGAAAGAGCGCATCATTGGCAGGTAGAAAAGAGCTTGACAGACATATTATCTTGAAGAGCATTTGATTAGTGCCAGCTAATCATCTAAGTAAAGCAGTTTTAAAAAGAGGCAAGAAATGAACATGAATTAATAATTTAATTAATCCAGAGGTTATAGCCTCATGGGCATTGAATGTCACAATAAGCCAGCTACTAATAGGTATCTTGAAAATCTTGCTCTACACTCATGGGACTGAGACTGGGTTTTTGTGAGTTGGAGTGAAAGTTCTAGAGAAAATTTAATAATTCTTCTAGAAAATTCTATTATTGCTGTCCAGATTATTTGTGCACATTTTAAGACCATCGTTTGATGAAACAAATTGATCAGGCAGTGCATTAATAATAATTTATAATTATATATAAATTGATAATAATTTATGTAAGTTAAGGCATGTATACATATCAATAAATTAATAAGTTAAATGTTCTAATGAGAAATGATCATTTCAAGCATGTCTTTGTAAAACAAGCAGCCATTAACTCTCCTTGGTATAAGCAATACTCATATCACTTATCACTCTTCTGTGTGTAAGCCACCTCAGGCTAATCTGGGCTAGCCTGTGCTCTAAGCTGTGAGCTCTATTTAAAGTTTGTAGCACTATAGTGATGTTGGATTTTTCTATTCCTATGTAATGTAGTACTTGAATTCATAGCCAGAGCAATAAGGCAAGAGAAAGAAATAAGAGGAATACAAATAGAAAAGGAAGAAATCAAGGGATCACTCTCAGCTGATGGTGTCCTCTCGATACCTGAAAACCCAAAGGACACCATCAGAAAACTGTTAGACCAGCTAAACATTTGCATCAAAGCAGCAGGGAACAAAACTAATTTAACAGCAAATGTGTGGGGGTGCACCCGCACACACTTATGGTCACAGGACAACCTCTGATGTCCTGACTCCAGGCACTGCCTACCATGTTGTTGATTTTAATTATTTATTTTGAGATTATAATACAATTGCTTCATTTCCCTCTTCCCTTTCCTCCCTCTAAACCCTCCCACATATCCCTTCTTGGTTTTTTTTTTTTCCACTCATGGCCTCTTTTATTTTTTATTTTTTAAAATTTTCATTAATTGTTGTTACATACTGTCTTAGTCACTGTCCTGTTCCTGTAAAGAGACACCATGACCAAAGCAAGTCTTTTTTTTTTTTTTCCGAGACAGGGTTTCTCTGTGTAGCTTTGCGCCTTTCCTGGAACTCACTTGGTAGCCCAGGCTAGCCTCCAACTCACAGAGATCCGCTTGGCTCTGCCTCCCGAGTGCTGGGATTAAAGGCGTGCGCCACCACCACCCGGCAAAAGCAAGTCTTATAAAAGAAAGCACTTAACTGGGGCTGGCTTAGTTTCAGAGGCTTAGTCCATTATCATTATGGTGGGAAGCACGGCAGCATTCAGGCAAAGAGAGAGAGCTTCCATCTTCCATGTCTTTTATATAGGCTTCCAGCAGAAGGTGTGGTCCAGATTAAAGACAGATCTTCCCACCTCAAAGATCCAGATTAGAAGTAGGTCTTCCCACTTCAAATGATTTAATTAAGAAACAAATCCCTAACAGGTGTGTTCAGTCATTAGAGTTTTAGTTAATTCCAGATATAATCAATTTGACAACCAAGAATAGCCACCACACACACACACACACACACACACACACACACACACACACACCCACTACACACACACTACACTATATATGTGTGTATATATATATTGCATATATATATTGTATATATATACAATGTATATATATATATATATATATAATTTCCTAAATAAAAGTATAACTTGCTCAGTCTCTATAATGTTACCTGTATGTTTTCAGGACTGATCATTTAGTATTGGATAATCAAATGGGGGTTCTTCCCGGGTGAAGACTATTTTGCCCACTCTCCACATTCTTTAGTTGCCTGTAGTACTTTGTGAGGTGTTGAGGCCTTGTGGTCTTTCCCTGTCCACTTTGGCGTGCCCATTGTTGTTCTCTTTGCTCAGTTCATGTTTTGGCAGTCATGTTGGTGAGACTTTATGGGTGTAGCCTCTGACATTCCTAGGTGTCTTAGTTACTTTTCTATTGCTGTGACAAAGTGCCATGACCAAGAAAGCATTGAAGTGGGGCTCACAATTCTAGAGGGTTAGAGTCCATGACCATCGTGGTGGGAGCATGGCAGCAGGCAGGCAAGCATGGCACTGGAGCAGTGGCTGAGAGCTTGCCTCCGATCCATAGCAGAAGGCAGAGTTATAATGGAGAATGGTGTGGGCTTTCGAAACCTCAAAATCCACCCCTAGTGACACACCTCCTCCAACAAGGCCATGCCTCCTAATACTTCCTGAACAGTTATACCACCTGGGGACCAAGTATTCAAAAATATTAGCCTGAGGGGGCCATTTTCATTCAAACCACCACACTAGGAGGAGACATGATCTTATAGCAATCTCTCAGTTCCTCTGGCTTTTACAATCTCTGCCTTGTCCTGCAATAATCCCTGTACTTTTGGAGCAGTTCTAGTATAGATATATTCCCTGGTACTGGGCTCCACATCTCTGCATTTTTATTGGTTATGGTTTTCTGTAATGATCTCTATCTGTTGCAAGGAGAAGTTTCCTTGATGAAGGGTGAGGCTTACACTCATCTGTGGGTATAAGAACAAATATTTAGAATGTAATTAGGAGTGAGGAAGGAGATAAATATAGAAGAAGGAGGAGAGTAAAATAGCAGTAAGGATGCCTGAGACAGTAATAAGAAATCATGTGATTAATTATCTACCTTAAAATACTTATAACACACATAAGTCACTATATAAATATACATACACAGTTTAAATGAAAATTTCCCATTAGGGCTGACAATGTTCCCTCCAAGACCTAAAGACCATCTACCTAACTAAACCCTCAATACAAAGCATGAGAAACCCCCTTTCATTATTGGTTAGGATGGCCCAAGAGAATCCCAAAACGTGGTAGGCTAGTGCTATTGTCCTTGGTTGACCCCCAGAGGTAGAAGTTAAGTGTCTATTGCTGAAGACACCATGCATTTCTAAAACAGGGTCCAGAGGCCCCTGAGCTAAAACTGACCTGAATGCCTCCTCCCTGAAGACCAGCTTTCATGGTACCAGAAGGAGCTATGCAAGATTTCAAATGAGGGAGACAACCACAAGTCCTACTCTGCTATGATGCCTCTGAACCACAGCAACAACCAACATGGCACAATAATTGTGCTGAAAGGTGCTGAAAAGTGCCCCACAGGTGCAGTAGTGGCAGCCATAACTTGGTGGTAACCAACAGCTCTCTAATTGGACTTAATTCCCACTCAGCAAGAGGGAAATCAGGCTGGTAATAGAAACCTGCCAAACTACTCAGGTCTAGTGAAGTCATAGATCTTGTAGGAGAACCTCACAATCACGTCTTTACTAAGTTAGCATAATCTCTACCTTTGTTTATTGAGACAGGGTCTCTTCTTGGCCTGGAGCCTAGCAAATAAGCTGGGCCTTGAGCTCGAGGAAGCCACATGTCTCTGCAATTTTATGCAATGGTTATAAGCACACACCACTTATGCCCATCTTTTTTTTTGGGGGGGGGTTCTGAGACTTGGACTCAGGTCCTCATGCATTCATGGCAAACACTTTACCAACTGAATCATCTCTCCAGTCTCAAACTTTCTTTTTGTGAATAGAGGGAATACACTCTAAAAATAACGATAAAAGTATAATATGGTAAATAGTAAGGTAGTTGCATAGTTGTCAATTATCAAGTATATGTCTCTTGTGTATGTCTGCACTGTTCTTTTAAGTAACTGATGTGTGATGGGTTTGTTTATACCAACATCACCACAAACATGATTATTGTGTTGTGGTAGGACATTAACTATGACTTCAGAGTCCTCAGGAGATAGGGATATTTCATCCATTATAATTTCATGGAATCACCATTGTATATATGTTCCATCATTTATCAAAATACCACTGTGCAGAGAATTACCTCATTTGGTTGGGATGCCCAAGTTATAAGGATTGACCCCAGGTTGTAGCATATAGTCCTCTCTTCATCACAAGGAGGAATATGCATTTCATAAACCTGAAATTTGAAACGGTGAGTCAAGGAGAATGGCAGTTAGTGGGACTGTCACTTTTTGGCCATGCACTGTAAGGACAACAGCACACAGGAAATAGCTTAGAGTCTTAGCTCTCTGTAACTTTGGGACATGCGGTTTTAATGAGTCTGACACCCATAGGCTCATATATTTGAATGCTTACTTACCAGGAAGTGGAACTGTTTGGGAATAATTAGGAGGTGTGGCCTTGTTGGAGGAGGTGTGTTACTGGGGGTGGGCTTTGAGGTTTCAAAAGCCCAGGCAAGGTCCAGTCTCTCTATTTGCCTGTGGATCAGGAAGTAAAGCTCTCAACTACTGCTCCAGTTCCATGCCTGCCTGTTTTCTGCCATGATGATAATGGATTAACCTTCTAAAACTGTAAGCAAGCTCCCAATGAAATGTTGTCTTTTATAAGAGTTGCCTTGATCATGGTGTCTTTTCACAGCAATAGAGTGGTCACTATGACAGGCTGTTACTTAATTTCTCTTTCCCTGGGTTCTTCTTCTTTACAGTGGAGATGGTGGTACTCGCCACATGACATTGTTCTGAGGACTGATAGAACACCTTGAAGTTGTGTAGACTGTGCTTGTTACTCAGTAAAGACTCAGTGTTTGGATGTCCTTTATCTCCTGCTGAGGCCCAGGGGGTCCCCTGGCTCCTTTGCTTTCTGAATCCTGCTTACTTCACTTCCCTTTGCATTGTGGGTAATAACTCAGCATCTTTCCAACGAATCTCTCCCCACCAGCTTCTATTTCTTGAAACAAATATAACTTGAAAATAATAATGCTTAAGCCTAAGAGCTCCTTCATTTTAGGGAAATTTTTATACAGTGTGATGGGTTCCAACTCTCTCTCTCTCTCTCTGTGTATGTGTGTGTGTGTGTGTGTGTGTGTGTGTGTGTGTGTGTATTCTAGTAGCACAAAATGAGAGCACACATTTTGTTTGACAAAAAAAAATTAAAAATCAATATTTGAGGCAATAAGTACTAAGAAGTAATGTGTACTGATGGTGCTTTACATCTGTGAATGGAAGCTGAGCCTGTTAGATCTATATAAAGAGGGAATAGACAAATTGATCTGGATAATGATGTGTTGTGAAATGGATCATCATTAATACATACACAGGGTGGTTATCAGTGCTTAAATGACCAAAATATTGACTTAAGTAACTTTATCTCCTAGTGTTACTAGAGAAAATTGCTGCATCTTACTGTATTATCAGCTTATATAGATCCAACCATATATAATACGCAGCCATAAATAAGAATCAGCCATTACAGTTAGGGAGAAAGATCATTTTGATAGCCCACATTCCATCGCATTAGAGAGCATAAAACCCAGTATTATGCACCAAATACACTTTTGTTTCGCAACTTGCTGTCTTTGTGATTTCCATAAATTAGATGTATGGTGGCAGGCTCAATTAACTCCACAGAATAAAAATAGTAATTTTCAAACTTAAAAGCATCTCTGTGTATCTATACAAGATGCCTCCATACCACTGAATGAGTAATAAATACACTGATAAAAATAGCATTTTCATCAAATTTGGAGTGGAAAATAGAATCAGTGAGGATATTAATGAATAGGAAATCTCCAAATGAGTTCCCAAGTCCATTAAGAATTTTAATGCTGCATTTGAAACTCGTAACTCCAGGCAATGCCCTGCCAGACTTGACTTCGACAATGCTCAGTAACCTGTTTTATGGACCTCCTTTTCTTTACACCTGAAACTTCCCAAGAGGAAGTTTCTGGAACAAGCATCTATTTCACTTTTAGTAAGGCTTGAGTTCCTCTTCAGTAAGCTTGTGGACATACACAGGAAGAATATTGATCATTTAAACTGGGTGAGATTTGGGAAGGCATCATTGCTCATCCTTGGCCAATAGATGGTATGTTGAAGCCTAGGGTGAAAATGTTCCCATGGAAGAACAAAGGAATCTGGCAGAGCCAAATTTCATGCCAAACCCCAGCTCAAGATGGTTTTTATTGTCTGTGTGAGCACTTATCTTTCATGCGTGGAAACTGAACCCTGGAGAGGTTGCCTCACCAGGAACATTAAATGCAACTCAATGGCTAATTGAGACCACCAAGCCTTTTGATGCTCTCTGTTGGTTGGGATCTGAGACTGTGGGTTTGTGAACTGATGGTAGGGATGGTTCCTTCAGCAGGGGATATTGGCAGCCACCAGTAAACAACACCCTGTGATCTACAGATGACTTCCTCTACAGCTTCCCACGTCTGCTAGGTTTTACTTTTCCTGAGGACGTTTCTTTCATTCGTAGCTAGACATTAGGCTGAAGATAAAAATACTAGTAGAAAAAGTATCAGTTCAAATTTGTGCCAACGTAATCTAGATTTCCACAAACCTTGCCAGTCAGTGGCTACAAATATGATCCTAGTAATGTTAGGACTGTTTCTTTCTGACTCTAAACTGCCTGCCACTGGCATAGATTAAAAAAAAGATGACTTCTAGCCTAGAGTGTTTGGGGTTTCCTGCCCACACAACACAGCAGGAGAACAGAAGTTCTAGAATCAACCTGTGCTTGGTAGTGACAGCCTCCTTTACACGGGCCTGCATATTCCCAGAGGGCTTTGCAAACCCAGCAATTGATTTACATAACCTTGTTGTTTATTATCTTCAACTCATTTATCTTTATCAATCTTGTCATTTCTCTGCTTCAGTTCATTCATTCAGCGGAATTTGATTGTGCTCTCATCTAATTACAGTCCTGGAGCTGAGAATACCATGATGGATAGCCAAAGGTGGTTCATGGACCGGCAGTGCTTATATTCTAGAGGCAGAAATAGATAGCACATAAGGCAACAACAAAAAGAGGTTTACAGATTTTGGTGAGAGTTAGGTAGGAGATATACAACTCGTTATAATGACGGATCATGGCGGGTCTGAGAGCAAACCTGACCTATGTAGGGTAGGTAGTCAAGAAAGGCCTCTCTGAGTCCTAACCAGTGAGCAATGGCAAGAGATATGATAGCTCAGAAAGTGGGATTTAAGGTCAAGGCAGCAACAAGTGGGCTCTGAGAGCTGGCACAAGGCTGGTACAGCAGTGACTTCTATCTTGTTAGAGATATAGGAAAAATTAAGAGAAGTAATAAATGTGAAAGGGGTTCGAAAATCACAAATTCTACACAAATGTTAATGGCTGTTGGTAGAAATATACATGGAGCGATACTAGATCTTAAGAATACTCAAGGAACGTCCTAGTAAGATTCAGGGTGATTTGGTCTAATCTAGTTAGTACAGAATATGGCCTCGGGAAGAAGACTGTAAAGTGGAACGCGAATCACCGCTTACTGATGGCTGGCTATGTCCATCACCGGGGTGGATGGGGGTGTGGGGTGGGGTGAGGGGTGGTGGTGGTGGTGGTGGTGGCGGCAGCGCGGGTGTGTGTGTGTGTGTGTGTGTGTGTGTGTGTGTGTGTGTGTGTGTGTAGTCTCAAGCAGCCTGAGGCCATGCAGCAGTCAAACCCTTTACCAGTTTAACCAGAAGGAGATGCAATGGAAAGGGGCCATACCTCTGACTAAGGGTGAGATGTACAGTGAAGAGCTGTGGCATTGAGTGGCTGTTACTGAAGGCTCTCTGTTCCTCCGAGAGGGAGAATTACAACCCCGGGGTGATGAATCACCATTTCAAGGCAAGATGTGAAAGCCAGAGGGGTCTCTAGCAGTATTTAAAGAAGCTTTAATTTCCCCTAATTGGCAAGCAGATGGAGTAGAGAACTTATTTGTTTGGGAAGTGGGGCCTCAGAGAAGACTGCCTTCAAAGCCTGGAAGGGCTCTGCTGCCCAGATTAAGGACCTAACCGGCAAGAGAGTACTCTACCGTATGGGATGAGGATATCTGGGTCGATGCATTTAAGGTTTTGAATTCAAAATTCTTCCAGACATGTTGGACCCATAGGAGAAGTCTGTCTCCTGGTTATGAAACCCTTATTGTACTCCCTTGCTTGAGGATCATGCAGAGAGCTCACATGGGACAGGCCAGTGACAACACCTCATTGTACCTCTCTTTCTTTCTTTTTTCACCATTGAACCAATAACTAGGGGTGAATTCCCTTATGATTGGAAAGAACTAGATATGTTAAAGGAGGAGAAAACTATAGGTCATAGGAGCTGTAGGGCCTAGTCAATGTATATCAGTAGGAGCTTAGAGAGGATGTAAGTGATTAGATCTCAAGGGATAGGTGGACCATAGATTTGGATAGGACTATGTTTACCAATATGGCCTTGGATGATATGAAATGTCATGTATTATCGATGATTGCAGGTGATGGCCAATGCATGGCTCTCTGGAGCTTTGGAGAAAGTGAGGGTTTCCATACACTAACTGAAGGTGATGATCTGACGGATGGCAAAGGGAAGGAATAAAAGACCCAGATGTGAAGGGAGCATGTGAGAGTGTATGCAGTCTACGAGACTGCAAGTCTCCCCATGTGACTGATTTCCACAGGAAAGCCAAGAGCGATACCAATGACATGGATAAGAATTGTCATAGAGATTGGCCCCTAGGAGTCCAAAGGGCTGGGGGATAGGGAATCGTGTAGAACAGGATTCTGAAAGAAACAGTGGCCCGATGGTTCAGTTAAGAAGACTGGTGTGACCATGGTCAGCAGTTAAAGCCAGAAGAACAGCTATGGGGACAGACCCAAGGCAGTGAAGGCAATCTTGAATGAATGTGTTGAACGAGGGGACAACAGGTTTCCCTTACAGTCTTCAAAATTAACTGAAGCACTAAGGTTTTCTTTTGTTTGCAAGTTCATTCTTTAAATTTGTTCTGGGAACACAATCAACCACACTCCTGGAAATGTTCCTTTGAGGGGGCAGTTTTCTTATTAAACCGCATACATCAGGGGAGGCACGTAATGGACACTGTTTTTCTCCTTCCGAATTCCTGCTCACCAAAGAGGCACCAGCCTCAGTTCCTGGAATAGTGGTGGCTCCTGGTTCACTGCTCTGACCTCAGAAGGAATTACATCTAGCCCCAGAGAACGGCTGCACCCAAGGTATGCACCTTATTCTAGGAGATAATCTATGGCCAATAACTGACTGCTTGGGAAATCAAAAGGCCTGGCTTCTTATGTCAGTTTGGAAGAAATGCAGCCTCAGAGTCCATCACAGGACTTTCTGAAGTCTCCACCCTAGCCTCGTTGTGGGGTAGTTGCTCCCTTCATCCAATCCTGCCTCCTTCCCTTCTTGATTCCCTGGCAGTACTCTCCAGCCAACCTTTCACGGGCGGCTTCCCGTCTCAGAGTCTGTTTCCAAGGGTCCCAATTTAAAACACTGCAGTCGTGGAAACAACCTCAAACCGATTCTTTGGTCCTTGTAGGTGAAGCCAAGGCCTAGAACCTTGATTGGACGGAATGTCTCTGTCCTCCTGGGAAAAGGGTATAAAAAGGTTTTAACCACGTTGCTCTGAGCTATTTGCATCTGGAGCCCAGGCCTCGGTTGGGGGTTTAAATTTGTGAGCAATCATTATTATATGCCTAGGGGGAAACTCCTTGGTTTGGGAAATAGGGGAGGTAAAGGTGGGGGGGTGCTGTGAGAATTTAAGTTGTGCCTTTTCAAGGGAAGGATTTTATAACGAGAGGCAGTGGGATAAAATCAAATGATGGAGAGGGAGAAGGAGGAAGAGGGAGAGGTCTGTCAAAGATATCGTGGACCACCTTTAGGTTTTTGTCTTTAACAATGGTTCCACTGTATTACGTTCAGGTAGGTGAACAATTGTTGGGCAAAGACACCTGAGGCAGGAGGCCCCTTCTGACATTTCAGAAGCTACATGCTCCTTTCCTGTTAAGCTAGAGGTTGTGATTCTTCATCCGTATTCTTCCAGTTCTGGTGCTTGGGGGCAGTCCTTGGCCATCTCATTCATCAGAATTTCCTGCCTGCGGTCAATTTGGTTAAACAGAGGCTACTGGGCGTGGCGAGTGTGGGACAGTTCAAAGCAAGCTTATTAAGCTCATGTGTGAGCTCTTGGTAGGGAAAGGAAGCTCATCTGTGCGGAAGGACCTTGGTGTCAACTCCACTTCTTGGTGGGCCCGGGCTGGCTAGCTGCCATGGCCAAGGGCTTGAACTGCAGCTGCCTAGTTCCACGTGCTCCGTGCCTGCCCTCTTGGGTGGTACTTTGCCCCTGAGGCCGTGAGGAGCAGTCCAGCTTGTGTAAAAATGGGTTCCCTGCTCAGGTTTGTGGATGGCTTGCCAGGCAGAAAAATGTGTTCTACAGCAAGCTTTGCCAGCTGCAGTTTGTGGGTAAGGGGCGGGTGGAGGGAGCCCGGCTTGCATAGGCAGGGGGTTGTCATTTTTAGACCATGACTAATAAGAAATCTGGATTTTCTCAGTTGTAAAAACTCTTCCCAGCCTTCCCTTTCCCTCTCCACAAGGTAATTGAAGAAGTCTAGAGCTCTGGGGTTATTTTACGTTCTCTTTTGATGGCCTAAAGCGAATTAGAAGCTGGAAAACATTGTACATGGGAAACACTATATGTGTATTGTGTATTACATCTTAGGCTAAATGTTACATGAGAACAAATGGTTTAAGGGAGTTTGTATTCACAAAAGAGGTTGGCAATCATCTTAAGCCCAACATTTGGCCCAAATTAGCAATTTTCAAATATTCATGTTTATATTTGAATACAAAGATTTCTTATTTCAAACCAATTGCTGCTGATCAGTAGCATAACTTCAAATTTGTTACAGCCTACAGGGATGGGGAGGAGGGGAGAGCCGGAGTGAAGGGGAAACTTTGAACTGAGAGTCAGAAGGCCTTGATTTCCATCCTATTTGTTTGTTAGCGCCATGTTGGTCAATGTATTTCTTTTCCTCTCAGTCCATTGATAATGACAGTGGTGACTTCTATCTTGTTAGAGATATAGGGAAAATTAAAAGAAGTAACAAATGTGAAAGGGTTCGAAAATCCTAAATTCTACACAAATATTAATGACTGTTGGTGGAAATATATATGGAGCAATACTAGATCTTAAGAATATTCAAGCAACACCTAGTAAAGAAGGTTCTGAGATGTCATGGGTTTGAGTCATGAACAAAGAAGCTATACAGCTCTAGGCTGCATGGCTGTCAGTGAATTCCTTTCCCTTGATTCCTATATTCCAACACAACCGCATTTGTTCTACCAAAGAAATGCCTCTGCTATAGTGTCTATTTTTTTGGAGCTCATTACTGTAACTACTAGTTTTATTTCTTAGGAGTTTTTCAGTCATTGGGATTTCAAACCACGTCACCTTTGCCTTTTAAAAACCCAACATTCTACAGTACTATTTTCACAAAGCACTCTACTGTGCAACCTTTAGGAGAAGTGCAATGGTAAGAGTCTACCACAAAGCATGCAGTCTACCTGCCCGTCATCTAGTCATATTGTAGGACCAGCAACCATCTGTGAGGTAGGACAGGAAAAAGAGTCGTACAACCAAGTGAAGTCCATGTTCTCAAACCTTCACCAAACTTTCCCGCTTGCTTTAGGGAGCTGGAGTCGAGTAGAATGTTTGGGCTTCAAGCAGCAGAGCAGATACCTCTCAATGTGGATGCACCTCAAGGAAATGCATTATTTCACCTAAGACCATAGCAGCCAGTCAGGCTTGGAATGAGTTCACAGTCTAGACTTCAACCTCCCCCTGACTTTGTCTTCATGTTGATGCCACACCCCCACTCCTTGCTATTATTAAGAGGCCTGTTGCACCTCTAGATATCAAGACAACACATAGACACTCTCCCAAGGAAGAGACAACCCCCTCCCCCCAGCACCTTCTTCTCAGAATAGAGAAAACCAACTTTTATTTGATGCCTTAGGTAGATTTCCTTCCACACCTAATTGGCTAGAGTTAACCTACACGAGCATCCATACACTAACACCTGGCAAAGAATTACTTTGTCTATAGTAGAGAGGGTGGATCTTCAGGGCTATGGGACAGCTGCCTTTCTCCGCACCATTCAAACAATCGAAACAATGGTGTGAGCACCTGAAGAAACTTGGATTCGGAAAGGATGGAAAGAACAGGGAAGAAACAAGTTGGGTAGACAGCCCAATGTATCCACTGTCAAACTCCTTCAGAACAGACTTTGACTGTGTAACTAAAGCATCAAAGATGGCTATCCATGACTGCCAGAAGTATTCCTATAACTCTTTAAATAAGAGCCAAGATTGAGAAGAAGTCAAAATAAGCAAGGGCAAATGAGGGATAAAAGCCTGATGAGGGGGAAGTGTCTTTCAATTCCTTTCCAAAGATGCTGGCAGCCTCCTTCAGAAGGAGACAGAAAGAGGAATCCCCAGGAAGGTCAGGAGTGGCTCCTGACATCATTTTCTTGTTTCCTTTCTACTTAAATTCTAAAAAGCAAAGGTGTACTCTGAGAGAATGTGGCAGAAAGCTGTGAGAAGTTATTTCAGAATTAAGCTATAAAAGAGGGAAATCATGATTTCCTAGATGGAAACAATTCCAGCTGGCAGTTGGGAAGAGCAATATAGGATTTTGATTCTAAATTGGCTTAAAATCCAGAGCAATCCCTAGGAGGCTTTGACTCTAAAGTAATTATGATGCTGAGTGATTTGGAAGGCATTCTGAGCAAATCTCTGGAATAAAGCTAACTTGGAAAAAAAAATCAAGTTGGAGTTGATAGGTATTGTTTACTCTTTTTATATGTGCTTAAATGTGCTTTGTGTAAAAGCTTGTTCTGTAAAAACCATTGACTTTGTTGGTGACTATTGTTTGGGTGGAGCACTTTTGTTATGCTCCTCCACAGTTTGGTAGAAGAGTCTCAGTTGTACTTGCATCCAAGAGGGAAGCCACCCATCTGTCTGATGCTGTCATTGAAATTCTGCAAATAGGAAGAGAAGCAGGCATCCCAGGATGATGTTGCAGGCTTTCTCGGTTGCTGTAGGCATTCCTAGCTTTGATTTGGGTGAGCAATGTCTGTGCTGCCTAGGTGGTATGTTTCTGTTTCATAAGGTTGCTTCTATCCGGACACTCTCCCACGCCCAAGGATGTCCTGTTCTTGATAGACATGCCTCCCTGACTGAAGACACATTCTCTTCTGTTCCTGCTGGCATAGTTACTCCATCAGTTCTTGGAAATCCCTGGGATCACTCAACCTTGCATATGACTTTCTAGACAAGGTCATTTCTGTCTGTAAAGCAGATGTCACAAGAACTGTTGCTGGTGAGCGATCTTGTCATACTGTCACCAGATTCTTCACATAAAACTTCTCAGGGGCTCAGTGGGGACAGTCAGACCCAGCTATGGCTGACAGAGGAGGTGACTATTTTGATGGCATAGTCATTGAGTTCTGACCTTTGTGACCCAATTGTCTCTAGCGATTTTTAGATTTAAAAAATTATTATTATTATTTTCTTGTTTATCTGTATTTCTTTTTTTAAAATTTATTTTTGGAGAATTTCATACATGAGCACTTCAGCTAAATGTCTCCTCCTGCTCCCTTCCCAATTCTAATGCCTCCCACTTCCCCTGACTCCATCTCAAATTCATGACCTCTTCATCTCTAATTATTTTTGTTACACATACAAAACACATACATATACATTTATTATTATTGTTGTTGTTATGTGTATGCATGATGTGTATGTGTGTGACACAGCATGTGTATGGAGGTGTGAGGACTACTTTGTGTCGCTGGTTTTCTTCTTTTATATTTAAGGTTTATGGTTTCTAGGATTGAACTCAGATTGATCGGCAGGGTTTTGCCCACCGACTTACCTCGCCGGTCTGATTCTTAGGGTGGAATTCAGCAGGGATGACTGCAGACATGTGTCAGCAGTCTCTCAACATGGTCCCGGTGCAGATTTCAGCTATGTGTGCTTTTGACACATAGTCACTTTTGCTGGCTGGGATAAGCTGAGAGGAAGGGATCTTCATTGAGAAAATGCTTTCATGGCATTGGCTGGTAGACAAGTCTGTAGGATATTTTTTTGATTGATGGTTGATGTGGGAGGGTCCAGTGTCACTGTGGGTGATGCCACCTTGGGTAGATAGTCCTAGGTGCTGTAAGAAAGCAGACTGAGCAAACCACAGGGAGTAAGCCAGTAAGTTGCACTCCTTCCAGCCCTCTGCATCAACTCTTGCCTCCAGATTCTTGCCTGAAGTTCCCACCCCAACTTCTCTGGATTGATGAATTATAAGCTGTAAGAGGAAATAAACTCCACCTTTTTTTTTCTTATTATTTTTTGTCATGGTATTTTATTAGAACAATAGAAACCCTTAGATAGTCACTGAGTCCATTGCTAACAAACTCTTGGACTGAAAAAAGTCTCTTGACAGAGCATAGGTTAAAAGCAGAGAGTATTATGGAGAAGATCAGAGCTCAGGGTACCAGTTTGGGGTCCTTGGTTAAGCTTGGGCTAGCCGGATGATGGTATCATCATAAGGGAGCAGAATGGATAGATCAATTTTAATAGCATGCCAAAGAGGTGATTGAAAGGAGGTAGGTCCTACTTCTTCTGACACCAGCAGAGTCACGCCATGTGCAGAGGCAAAACATCTTTGTAGCCATTTATACAGCCTTGAGAATGAAGTCTGTATATTTCTTCCCCCTCATCTCCTCACGTAATAAAGAAAAAGGACTTGTGGGTTGGTATGGTTCCCCTTTTCTCAGTGAGATTTCTGTTGGGATGACCCCAGCGATAGCCCTTGGCTCTAGATAAGTGAGCCAAAGGTCCCTGTGAAATTCCTGAAGGAGGTCATCCATACCACAACCATCTCTTACATGTGTTCTGTCCTTCCTCTCCTGGATCTGTATGCTTTTACTTCCATTTATTGTTATTTTTGTCTTTCAATAATAATAGAATCACTCATAGGTTTTTTTTATTTTATAAGAAGTATGTTTTGTATATTTCATTTTGTATCTTTCCATTTACATCTTTTCAATCCCTACAAAGCTCTACAGTAACCTATGACTCTAAAATGAAACCAAGGCTCAGCAAACTGTCTAACATGGGAGTCAATGGTGAGGTGAGACGTGAATCCCAACTCGTGATTCTCTAGAGGCCAGTCCACTCAGCTGAGAGTGTCACCCTCTCTGAAGCCCCGCTATGTGGTGACTTAAAGATAAGTGGATGATGGCTATGCAAATTGGCCTCCCATAATTTAAGGAGTCCCACATAACTCCACAGACAGCTCACAATTTGACTTCTGTTTATGGAGACAATAATGGCTGTGCCATTGAAAGAAGTCCGCATTTCTGTGTAAGAACTATTTCTCTCAGAGCTTGGTGGCTGAAAGTCCAATCAGCAAATCCTATATTGTGTTTTCAGTTGTGATCGGAGTGGACCCTGTATAGAACAAAAGGAATTTAAATGTGAAGTTAAGATTGATGGTTACCATATGGCTGAGACAGGAACACGGAGGTAGCCACTCTCATCAGGAAAAGGCTAGAGTGTCATCCAAGGCTGTACAAAGAAAATGTTTAGTCCTAACCGCTGCTCTAATGTATATTCCTCTCTTCCTCTTGTAGTTAATTGGAGTCTGGGCTAAGAGAACAAGGGGGACCGTGAATGGAGGCGGGCAGATGGAAGTTGAGTGGAGTCATTGTTGAGACTTAAGTGAAAATTTGGCTCACAGTTTCTTCACTGTATTTGTGTTTCATTTCAGACCTCAGAATACTGGAGTTAAAAAATATATACGTGTGTGTGTGTGTGTGTGTGTGTGTGTGTGTGTGTGTGGTGGTGGTGGTGGTGATAATGCGTTTAACAGCATGATTGATTTTGCAGATTCTCAGTGAAACCGGCTGGAGATCTATTCTTTCAATGACAGTACATCAAGCTCTGGGAGCATGTTTCGTTTTGAGTCGCCAGCGTGCAAGACGACAACTTCCGTGGCCTGGTTCCTGCCCCTTTGGACTTGTTGATGAGCTGTGTGTGACGCCTGGCAGTGGCGCCGTTACGACAGAGGGTGTTTAGGGAGATGGCAGCGCCGTTGCCCTTGGTACTCCAACTTAAGCGGTGGAAATTTAAATAAAAGATTGTCATAGTTTTCTTGGTTTGGGAAGAAAAAAGCTTTTCAACAGCCGTGTTATTCCACTCAGCCCCAGCTTTCTTTGCCAACAGCTCATTGAGGAGAATGGGGCTTGGAAGAGGGAAAGGGGGAAGTGGATCATTATTCAACAACTGGAATCACCTGGGGTCAATAACGTAGTGTCCACCCCGTCATGTCCCCGTTGCACCAGGAATCATTGAGGCTTGCTCTGAATACATGCAGACTCACATGTAGCTTGAGGAATGACACGAAGATCCGATTCTCGGTTTGTATTTCCTACGCAAACATGCTTCTTTGACTCAGAGGGCCCACTGTAAAAGCTCCCCACTCAGAAGTGAGACAGTTGGCACCACTGAGCCAGAATATTGAGATCCTGAAATCCCAAATCTATTTCTTTAGGTAGAGGCTAGGCGAGCCTGCATTTTTAGCCATCTTTAGCATGTACTCAGCCCCTTGGCTCTATGCTGTTCTGAAATGTCCTGGGTAGCCTGGTGGGAGCTGGGCTGGGGCAGCGTTTTTAGCATCAGATTGGATGTTGCTGAAGAGTTGACAGTTCCTAGTGGCCTGAGCCAGCCTCTGCTGGCAGGGTCCAGGACTCCTCATCCATGCTGCTGGCAGAGCTGTGCCCACTAGTAAATCCTGGTGTCTGAAACCTAGAAAGGGCGTCTGAGATTAGTGAGTCTTTATCGTCTTCCCGTAGAGGAAGAGCTCCTAGGAAAGATGAGTGACTGGTATAAGACCATAGGTCTCTTGGTCTTGGTTTAGCTCTCTGGTTCCCCTGGGCTCAGTTTCTTGGTAATGTACACCAGACTGCCACCAATTTTGGGTCTCCCATGAGGCTTCTCCTGGGACACTTACTGAGGTGGGTCTGAAGAGTTTGATGAATCTTAGCTGTGTTACCCAGGCGCTTGGTGGAATGAATGGCCTTAGAAGGTCCCCAGGAAGCAGCTGCATCCGAATGTCCCCTGTTAGAGCAGTGGACAAGCTTGTTTAGCACCTTCTAGGAGGTAAAAGCAAATGGAGCCAATTACATGTCCAGAATGCAGGAGCCTTCTTTTCCTCCCTTGATTTTCTGGTCTCCCATGGTGTATGAGTTCCTTGTTAAATTAATGTTTGCCTGTCTGGAGCGCCAGAGGGATAGACATTATAGGCCAATTAGAGATAAAAATCAAACCAACCAGAGCTGTCCTTTTAAAAATTAAAAGTGCTTTTTATGTGCTGTGGAGGTGTCGGCATTAACATAAAGACTAATTAGGACATTTTACAACATCCTGGTAACGGGCGAAACAATATTGTTGGTAACTTTAAAGATTATTAAGCATCTTTGGCACTTCAGGTCAGATATTTAAGACGTGTTCTGCTCTCACCTGCTGCTGCGGCATCAAGTATTTTATTGTCTCATAAGAAGAAATGAGCGTTTTGAAGGCCTAAGCGCCCCGCTGTAATGGACAGTCCCTCACTTTGCAAAGCCCTAAAGCACGGTCTCTGGGAAAGACCTCACTGTGACTCCACATGGAATTTGTAGCAATGTTCATCAGTCTGCATGCAAGGCCATTTCAATCGGGGCTACCCAGAGAAACGCATCCCCCTCCAGGAATCCATCACTGAGAGGGTTTGTGTGGCCTCAATAAAAGAAGCCAGAAGCTAGATAGTGCAGAATCCTATCATAGTACTGTCTTTAGGGGCAGGGGAGATGGTGTAAGGACCTGAGTTTGGTTCCCTGACAACCATGTCTAAAGCCAGATATACACATCTGTAATCCCAGCACAAAGGAAGAAGAGAGGAAAGAATCACTTACCTGATCACCCAGTCACACACACACACACACACACACACACACACACACACACACACACACATACAATGTTGCCCTTCAAGCAGAGATATCCCAATGCTTGGGATGCTGAGCCCCTGCCTGAGTTCAAGGTCAGACTTTGCTACAAATATAAAAAGGGACCTGTCTCAAAAACGAAATCCAGAGCTTAAGGAAAGAGAGTGACCTTTCACCTTTCATAGGGGCAGCTGCTTCTCTATGTTCTAGTAGATACTGGTCAGGTGAGGGTGGGGATGTGGGGCATTACTTTATATTTTAGGGAAGACCTTGTGATTATTTTCCAGTTCTTCTAGGTCCTGTGAACTAGAGCTTATTCTTAAGAACTTGGTAGAAGACAAAGGGCTGGTGGCAGATTTGGCTTGGCTGCTCAAATTGGACACCATTGTCATTTAAAGAATTGCACATTGTCTTAAAACTCAAGTGTCCTTTAACAAATGGGAACTAAGTGGGGCTTTGACAAAGGAGGGTGGTACATCTAAGTGTCTGAGATGCTTAAGATCCATGTGCAGAGATTTCCAGAAAGCCAAGGCAATGTTAAACAGTTTCCAATAGAAGACTGTGCATTTAGATTGGTATTTATCTGCGAGACTGTTGGAAAGCTTCTCACATTTCTCACTATTTTAATTGAGACTAAAACCGCACAATTAGGCTTCACTTAGTTATCAGTGATAGCGGTGGCTATTTACTTTATAGGCTCGATAATATAATGAGTACAAAGGAAACACAGGGCAGAGGTAATCCTTAACTCTCAGCTTTGTGCTCTGGGATTTTTGCCACGTGACTTGCTGTAATCAGAATTTCCAACATCGATTTTCTAAAATAATGGATCTTGAAATATTACCGTTTCCGTTCTGCTGGCTCACCACACTCCAAATGTTCTATTATGTTTTATTTATTTATTTAGTGTTCATATGTGCATGTAAGCACATGGGTGAAAGTTTGCCATGGTGTGTGTATGGAGGTCAGAGGACAACTTGTGGAAGTTGGTTGTTTCTCTTTATTCTTCATATGGGTCCTGGGGATTGAACTTGGGTTGGCAGCAAGCACTTTACCTGCTAAGCCATTTCACCGGCCCCACATTCTAATTTCCAAATGAGGATTTCTCCTGAAAAGCTATCTTTAAGAAAAAGTAAGGGGGGCTGGAGAGATAGCTGAGAGGTTAAGAGAACTGGCTGCTCTTCCAGAGGTCCTGAGTTAAATTCCCAGCAACCACGTGGTGGGTCACAACCATCTGTGCCCTCTTTTGGCATGCAGTCATACATGCTGTATACATAATAAATGAATAAATCTTAAAAAAAAGAAGAAGAAGAAGAAAAAGTAAGTATAGTGCAATCACATTTGTTTTCGGAAGTTTTTCTGTGTCCTGCCCGGTCCCACAGCCTCTTGGTCCCAAGTAAACACACAGCGGCTTATATTAATTATAAACTGTATGGCCTATGGCTCAGGCTTTTTGCTATTTAGCTCTTTCTTCTTAAATTAACTCATTTCTATTAATCTATTTGCTGCCTGGTGGCCATGGTGTTACCAGTCTGCTGGCATCTTGTTGCTCCTTGGGGGGCTGGCTGGCGTCTCCTCTTCACGCCTGTCTCTTTCCTGTCTCTCTGCTTGGATTTCCTACCTGCCTCTAAGCTGCCTTGCCATAGGCTAAAGTAGCTTATTTATTAACCAATGGGAACAACATATATTCACAGCGTACAGAAAGACATCCCACAGCATGCATTTATTCATATTTTATTTGTGTGTGTGTGTGTGTGTGTGTGTGTGTGTGTGTGTGTGTATGTGTGTGTGTGTGTGTCTGTGTCTGTGTATGTGTATGTATACATGTGTGTTGTGGCCTCCACATGTCTTGTGGAGGCCAGGAGAGGGCATTGGATCTCTGGGAAGAGGAGTCACACAGAGAGTTGTGAGCTGCCGCATGGGTGCTGAGAACCTAACCTGTGTTCTCTATAGGAGTGGGAAGAGCCCTAACCACTGAGCCATCTCCCCAGCTCTGTATAATAAATCTTACTAAGCAAAATCTGAAACAAAAGAGCCAAGTTACGCATTGGCAGAAACACTGCTAATGTTTTGTGTATTTCTTTTTAATCTTCCCCACTTATGCAGAGGTTAATTAAAATTTCATGTAATTGAATTTCCTTAATTGTGACCTAGAATTTGTACAGCTTCATTTTTCACCTTTCCATTTAATATAGTGTGTGTCTGGGTTACTTTATGGTATTTGTGAATCTGCAAATATTGTAGAATCTGCAAAAGCCTCATGATCTTTGACACTGCTTCAGCTTGGATGCTTTTACATTCGGTCCTTTGGAATGTCACACAGTCGGTCGGAGAGCGGACTGCATGTTTAGAAGCTTCATCTCAATCTTCCTTACTTTTCTGCCATCCCAGGCTACAGATATCAACCTTGGGACACGTGCATTTTTGCTGCTTGGCGGGGGTGGGTGGGGGGTGGGGGTGGGGTCTGTCAGACATGAGACTCTTTCCTGAATGGACAGATGAGCTATACTATTACGGATTAACTTGGATTTTTTTTGATTACTACTTAGCTTCTCTGTTTCCTGTGTTTTGTCAGCCAGTCCGATTTCTCAGCTATGCAAATGTACTTCTCAGTTTACCTCTTTACCTCAGTTCCTTTATCTCATTATTTACAGGTTTACAGTTTTTATGCCATTAAGTCCGCGGAGCTTTACTTTGCGGCTTTTTCTAAGCTTTTAAGCTCGGAAATTCCTTTTCACTCCAGAGATTTGACAAACATTTGCTTCAATTGCTTTTCAGTTTCTTCCTCTGGCTTAATTCTTTCACATTTTACCCTTTAGTGCATCTGGTCTTTATTTCCGTGAGTGGTGTGAGATAGGGATGTAAAATGTTTTTGTTTCCAAATTCCAGAACTATTTTTTTTTTCTGATGAATTCCTTCTCCTTTTTGATTTGTGATGTCTTCTTCATCAAACATTAGTTTGTGTGTGGGTGTGTTTTTGTTGGCCTGAGGTATCTTATGGTCCTTTTTATTCAGGGATTCATTTTTGCGCGGTGATAAGTTTCTGACTAGGGATTTAGTGACTTGGTTTGGAGTCAGAGAAATGAGGTGACGATGGACAATAGACTGTGTTGGTTGGAGGTTCCTCTGAAGACCAAGCAAAAGCAAAATCTATAAAAATGAATTATGATATCCTAAATTGTGGTTTATCTATCAGTCTCTTAATTGTGACCCCCCAAAGATTCATGTGTTGAGAGGTACTGTTCTTCCAGTATAGTAATGTTAAGAGGTGATGGGGCCTTTAATGGGTGGGGTCTACTGAGAGCTTATTAGGTCGTGAAAGGGACTACCCTAGGAAGGGATTTAAGGTAAATCTCATGGGACCCTGATTAGTTCTGCGAGAAGGTTGTGTTTTTGACTTTCTGTCTTGTCATGTGATCTCTCCTGCTGGCATGCACCATGGTGACATCTGCTGTGGTGTGCTACAGTCAGGTTTACCTGCACCAGAGTTGGCACCATACTGTTTGGACTTTCATCAGCTTCTAAGTTAAACTGCATAAACCTTTTTTCTTTATAAAGTACCCAGCCTCTGGTATTTTGTTGTTGCCATGAAAAGTGGACCAATATAGGATGCTTATCAGAATTACCCGTGTAATGTAAACTTTTATGAGACAATCATGTGTAGTGGGTGGTTGTTTGAGCCATGCCCTGAAGCACTGCTCCTAGTGAGGTAGCAGGTAACTGTTACACCTGCCTATGACCTTGAAGTACATGCCTTTGGGGCATGGCCACTGGAGGGGCCCTTAAGACCTGGGATGCACTACACATTCTCTTTTTTGCTACCTCATGGTTTTGGAGGCTGGAACAGACCAGGACAGAGCTCGCCAGAGAACAGCATTGGACTGCGCCTCACCCTCTAAGATCCTGTGACAAATTCCTTTATTTTGTCTTGTGAGTTAACCCCCAAATAAGTTCCTTTGCTCATTAAATAGACTCCATGGATTAATTCCATTATTCTTGGGTTCCTTCAGTAGCACTTTTTGAATGATAGGTCTAAAGTGGGGTAGAACATTGTTGTTTTAAAGATGTTTCACAGATGGTTCTGATAGACATCCCCTAATTGCTAATGGTCTTGAACAGAGTCCCACTATGGAACATACCAAGTTCCAGCCTGCTGCCTATTTTTGTGTAGCTCATGGGACAAGAATGAATTTTACATTTACTTTTACTTTGATTATATATGTTGTATGTGTGTGTATGTATGTGTGTGTATATATCTCTGTGTGTATGTCTGTGTGTTTGTCTCTCTGTGTGTGCATATGTCTGTGTGTTTGTTTCTCTGTGTGTGCACATATCTGTGTGTGTCTGTGTGTCCGTGTGTGTCCTTGCACACATAATATATACCTGAAAGGAGGATAGAAATCAACATTAGTTACATGCAAAAGCTCTCCGCTCTGTCTTTTAAGACAGAGTTCCTCTTCACTGAACTTGGATTTTGCCAACTGGGTAAGACAAGCTGGTGGGTGAGCTCCAGCCATCTGTCTTCCCAGTGCCAGGACTGTAGGCATATTTCACCATACCCCACTTTCCACACCCACGCAGGGGATCCAAACTCCACCCACATGGCAGGCACTTCATCTGCTGGGCCATCTCTATAGCCTCTAACTTTTCCATTTTTAAGTGGTTAAATTTTTTTTTTTAAGAATAATATTTCAGGGGTGGAGAGATGGCTCAGCAGTTTGGAACAGTAACTGCTCCTGCAGAGGATTCTGGTTTGATTCCCAGCACCCACACGGTGGCTCACAACTGTCTGTAACTCCAGTTCTAAGAAGATCTGATGGGTTTTTTTTTCTGGCCTCTGTGGGCATTGCACACTCATGGTGCACAATCGTGGTGCACACACACGCACACACAGACATACATTCAGGCAGAACACCCCTGCACATGAAAATAAACCTCAAAAAACACAGAGAAGAATAACATTTGATGATGTGAAAATTGTGTAAAATGCAAATTCCAGCATATAAGAGTAAAATCTTATTGGTCTACACTCATGCACTCATGTGTTTATGGAAGCTGGATGGCTGCTTGTATATGTCAGAGTAGTTGGGATGGAGACTGGATGGCCTAGGGAGACCCCAGATGTTTACTCTTTGGTGTTTTAGTTTAAAAAAATTTGTTTATATGTATATATAATATATTATGTAATATAATGTATAATATATAAACTATACTCCTGCTCTGGAGCACTGCAGCAAGAAGCTGAGTCCTTGGGCCAAGGGTGTACAGAACTGCAATCCCAAAATGCTTTGCTGTTAACCTCTGTAGCAAAATGACTCTAGTTAGAGCAAGGCTTTCAGAGTAAGAGACACTGCTGAAAGATGCTGTCTATCACAGGATTTTTGTTTTGTGCACTGTCGTGAATTTGACATTTTGAAATCCTATGCCAAAGCAGCCAGAAATGTTGCATAAAATAGAAATAAAATCTCTTTAATGTATGGCCAGGTTAGAGAGAAAGGAAAGGTAATTGTCAGGGACATCAAACACACTGAAAACAAAAACAACAACCCAGAGGGCTGGGACAATACCAAAGGAGCTGACAGTAGTAGCTGGCCAGGTCTTCTGATCTCAATGACAAGAGAGGAGAGGAGGGCGGCGGGGGAGGGGGTGTGCGGGCGCCATAATACTCAGGACCAATAAGGAGCTGGGTTGTAATGTCTCCCCTAAGCTTCAGGATACCAAGAGAACACTGTGCACAACGAAAGTGTGACCAAGAAATGAAATCATTCAAATGGAGCAAAGGAATGTGCTATTCCAGTTTTGACTTGGATAAGGGAAAAGTTCTTTCTTGAGAATTGACAGGGCAAGCCAGGCTTTTGCAGATCTGGGGCCAGGATCCTCATCCTGTGGAAGGGCTGAAGATCACAAGAATCAGGTTTAAAGTCCTTTCAAATCGGCAGTGCCCCTGGATGCCTGAAAGCAGGAAATGCTTTCCCTTCCTGGAGGAACAAACCACCTGATATATGTATCCGTGTGTGTGACGTGACTCCCCTGCATAGTGTTCTAATGCAGGTGAACTTGCACACACATAGCAAGGCCTCTGAGGAAGTGAGGCACCATGTAGTGGGTAGCGATTCCAGCTTTGATCTGGAAGTTCCAACCCCCACTGAAGCTTCAGTAACTGTCACGCCTACAAGGCGGGGCCAAGAGAGGACCCTGAAGACCCGAGATCCCGTATGGCCGGGCTTTCTTGGTTCCTGAACCCTGGACGCTGGAGGTAGACCGAGCAGAGTTCTCCAGAGAACACCGCTGGACTGTGCTACGCCTTTCCCAGACCCTGCAACCTACCTATCCCTTCATTTGTAAGTTATGCCACTAAATAAACCTCCCTTTTAACTACATGGAGTGGCCTTAATAATTTCACCAATAGCACCACCCATGAGAGCAGGAGCAACAATCAATGGCAGAAGCAGAACGGTAAGAACTGCAGATAGAGGAATTATTGACTACAGAGTCTAGTCACAGTGACAGAAGAGTAAATCCAAAGTATGAGGAAGAAAGAAGAGTCCATTGAAAATGGTCAACTGACTTGGAGAAGAAGGAAAAAGAAGTTCTAGAAACAACACATTTAAATAATACAATATCAACCCACCCCACTGTGGGTGGTATAAGTGGCCATAAAATAGTTTGAGAATGAATTGTGGAGAGCTCTGAAAGACAGACCAAGGAGCTTGGAACTTACTCCAGATGCCGGAGGAAACACTAAACTCTTGAAAACAGTGGCGGTCAGAGAAGTATTCATGGACCCGTCCTGTTTGCCTCTAAGCCTGTCAACCTTTAGAGAGCACAGTGGGTGGCATCTTTCGAGGTCCAGGAATGTTGAACTCAAATATCAAGGTGGAAATAAGACAGAGAGTCATACAAGTGACCAATCTAATTCTATCCTCAGAGGGCAGAGGGACAAAACAACTAATGAAAGTATGTGGTAAGTAATGTGACTACTGAGATACAAGAGACTGGAGATCGGAAGGCCAAGGAAAAGATAGGACACACACATGCACGCACGCATGCAGCGCACAGAGGAATGCAGGAAAATGATGAAGAGAAAATATACCAAAAGATAAGCAGTTGTGATCTAGCTTCAGAATATTCAGTATCAGTATATTGTGGCTGAAGAAAGTCTCCCCCAGATTCTCATGTTGACACTTTATTCCCAGTGAGATGGTATTAATGGGTTGGGTCTTAGGGAAGTGATTTGCCTCCATGAATACCATTGGAGCCCTACCAAGGTGCCTACTTGCTGCTTCTACCACATGAAGACACACTTAGAAGCAGAGTGTAAATCTTTACTAGATATTGAATTTTTAAAATACCTCCAGAGCTACAAGCAATAGCGTTCTATTGTCTAAGTTTTCCATGATCATAGGGATTGAAGTCAGGAGTCTTGCAAATGCTCTCTCCCATTGAGTCGCACTCTCAGCTCTTACAATTTTATTGCTTTTGAGTTATCAAGCCCAGAGCATTTTGTTATAGCAACTGAATGGACTAAGATACAACATCCCAGAGTTAGCAGCAAACCAATATTATATATGGGTTCCAGAATTTTCTGTCACACTGAAGATCAAAGTTTTGTCTCTATGATCATTCCTAAAATCTTCAGCTAGTAATATTTTCCTAATATCTTAGTTAATTTCCCCTTGTTGTGATAAAACACCATACCAAGGCAACTTATAAAAGAAAGCATTTAATGGGAGCTTACAGTTTCAAAGTGTGAGTCCAAGACCACCAACATGCCAGGGATCATGGCAGCAGGCAGGCAGGCAGGCATGGTGTTGGAGCAGTAGCTAAGAGCTTGTATCTGGTCCGCAACTATGAGACAGAGAAAGATCTAAGTAGGAATGGTGTGGGCTTTTGAAACTTTAACGCCTGTCCCCAGTGATATACCTCCTTCAACAAAGCCACACTTCCTAATCCTTCCCAAACAGCTCCTTAACTGGGGACCAAACATTCATATGTATGAGTCCATAGGGTCATTCTTACTCAAACCACCATACCTAATATCCTATTTTTCAAAGCAACATCAATACTTTTTGTACATTTCTTGCTTTAATTGATGTTGTTACACTATGCTTTGACATTGTGTCTCCTTCACTTCCTCAACTCCTACCCCTACCTTGTGAAGCCTAACTTTTTGACAATTTGCCCAGCCAGTTCCAAAGCTATTCTCTGGTTCTGCTTCAACCTATACTTTCTGTCTGATCACAGGTTAATCTCATTGTGAGACAGCATGCAATTAATGAGACTTATTATGTTAATGAGCACACACGTTATTATTTAATAATTGTTAGTGATAAAAACACTTATGGGTTAATTGTTATGATTATTATTGAAATAACAAGCTGAAGGTTGAATTTGTGTCTACAGCTTAATTAAAAAGAAATTTAAACAGAATTGTGAGCAAATGGCTGGTACACAGGAGCTATGGAAAGTGGTTCAAGAATGTGAAATTTAACATTTGTCCACCTCAAGTGATAAATATGGTATAAAACATATCCTTTTTGGAGACAGGATCTTACTCTATAGCCCAGGCTGGCCTTGAATTTGTGATCCCCATGCTTCTGCCTTAGTACTGACGATTACCATGACAGAAGGCTCTAAGGAAGGTTTTAATGCAAAGGGACTAAGCTGAGATCTTATACAGCCTCTAAGCAAAGCCGAACTGCCAGTCGAATATTCCATTTTGAAATAATCCCAATGGGTGAAATAGTAGACCTTATGATTGATTTGGATGTCAAAGTCTAGCAGTCATCATCACAGAGCATGAGCTGTCATCAGGTCAGGTGACCTGCCTTCCTGGTTGCTTAAGAGCCCTTGTTATTAAGTGATTCCTTTTCCCCTCCAAATGTTTCAGTTTTCTCATATCCAAAGAGGCTTTAAATATAATGGAGATGAATATTTGTGGGGGTGGTGCTTCATATATATCTATATCTATATCTATATCTATATATCTATATATACTAAAGCACCCTCATCTGTTTGCCTTGCCTACTTGAGCATTAGTATATATGAGGATCAATGAGGAGTATGTGCGTGCGTGTGTGTGTGTGTGTGTGTGTGTGTGTGTGTGTGTGTGTATGGATGTATGTGTATGTGTGTGTGTGTGTGTGTGTGTGTGTGTGTGTGTTCAAGCATATCTGCACACAGATACATGTAGATGTGAGACTGTAGGCAGTCCTCAATCATTAGCCTACTTGCAACAAAGACACTGTCTATAAATGGTTTGTGTAAAATCTTGTTCTGGAAACAATGCATTGAAACGTATTTGTTAATGGCAAAGCAGGCTATAAGGGCATATCTGGTTTTGAGGAAATAGCACCATGAAAAATGAATCATGTCTTTTTTTGCATTTTCTTTATTATTTTAGAGTGTAGCTATTTTACAAAAAAATACACATTTTGCTTTGTGTGTTTGTGTGGCTTAGAGTCTGGCTGTTGATGTGGGCTAGGACCAAGAACCGATTTGCTTTAACCTTTTGTTTCATAGATGGTGAAACAGGACTAGGAAGGGGAAGTTATTTGACAAAGCTGCTGAGGAGACCTGTAGTTAATATGGAGTTAGAAATTCAACCTGGGCCATCTTGTCAAACCCTTGATCTGCTCTTCACTGTCTAAGTTCTTCACTGTCGTCATATGGCGAGATCATTAGTGTTCATTGCCAACTTGACACAATCACTTGGGTAAAAAAAAAACCCAAAAACAAACAGCAACAACAACAACAACAAACTCAATAAAGGATTTCCTGTATCAGTTTGGCTTGTGAGTGTATGGTGAGGGCTGTCTTGGTTACATTAATTGATGTGGGAGGAGCCAGTCCACTGTGAGTGGTACCATTCCCTGGGTTTGGGTCCTGGACTATCTAAGCATGCAGAAAGTGAGCTAAGTACTAGTAAGCATGCATGAATTGATTTCTCTCTGCTTTTGACTGTAGCTATGATGTGAAGAGCTGTTTTAAGTTCCTGATGCCTTGGCCTCCCTGCTCTAATAGGCTCTAAACTGGAATTGTGAGCTAAAGTAAATCCTCCCCCCCCCCTTCCTCCAAGTTGTTTTTGTTAGGATATTTTCTCACAGCAACAGAAATGATACTAGAACAAAAAATGTCACATGTAATACTGTTTCATATTTGTAATAATTTTACAAATCTTTCCAGAACACACACACACACACACACACACACACACACACACACACACAGAGTCTTAACACTAGAAAAGAAAGGAAGTATCAGCATCACATTGCAGTAAGTGGCAGAATACTTAGGATTCATCACCTTGCTGTGTCGGCAGATGCTGAATAAGTGCTGAACAGTGCCAGCTAGGATTAGTTCCTTGGTCCCTCCAATGCTTAGCACTTCTAGGCCCAGTGATGTGTTCCCTGCTCATGGGGAATCTTCTAGACCACAGCGGTGTGGCTGCCTATAAGATGACAGCAGCCACTTAGCAGAGGCCCGACAAGCCACAGCTTCATCAAGTGCTTCTTCACGTGAGCTAGAAAATGTCAGCCTCAGCGTATGTGTGCTCAGGAGTGTGGGTGTGGCCTCTGCAAGCCCTTCTTCACCTCTGGCATCTGAGGATGAAGGGCCAAGGTGCCTTTTCACAGCCAGAGGGAGGTCCTGGAAACCAGGCCGGCTCAGTGTGACAGCAAGGTGGCTTTAGGATCAGAACCAAGAGTAATTTTGTCTTCATTGATTGACTTCAGTTTCTGGAATGTTCTAAATGTTCCCACAGGCTTCTTCTTGGGAACGGATTCATGATTGGTAGAGGGCAGAGATTTGTTCAGTGGAGGCTCCCAGTGAGTCCTGCAAGCTGCAAGGGGCTGTGGTTGGGAATGGAGCAGGAGCTTTCTGCCAAGGCAGTTCTTCCTCATCTGTACAGTGGTCATGC